>NW_006408818.1:449421-460398 GCF_000296735.1 Chrysochloris asiatica
CTCAGGATTTAATTTAATTTTTGGCCTGTTTTGTTTTTAAACTCTCTTTCCTTCTCCACCCTCCTTATTCTGGCCTTCTTGCTATTGAAAAACAGTTCAGGGCCGATTCTTGGGCCGAGAGTATCTGTGCACATGCGTGGCAGAAAATTTCACCAGTGGTTGGGGTAGGGGGTGTCTACTCGCTCATGCATACCCTCTAGTCACCAGAATGGAAGTGCACAAACAGTAGGGGTCCAATGAACAGATACCAAAAAGAAAAAATAAAACAAAAAATCAGAATACGACCAAGTGTATTGTTAACTTTGCTCTGAGGTTTCCATGGCTTTATTCCATGGTGGGTCTGTTCTCCCACTTGGTCTTGCCATTTGGTCTCACTCTAGTTGTTGGATCTGGGCTGCCGAGCCTGCCAGATTAAAAAATATGCAATTTCTTACTCCCACTACAAGTTCCACTAGCTATAAGCCTTCAAAAATTTTAAATATTCCTAGATATGTGGTTGAGAGTTTGGGAGCTCTGCCCTGAACCCTCTTCACCTGGTAGTCTGTGGTATTGCTGATGGCTAACTTCACTGCATCTCTACCCTATCCTCCATCAAGCCCCGCCTCCCCCAAGATGGTAGAACTTGAAATGTTCTTTTTGATAATGACTGTGATGCCATTCTTCTTCAGTTTTCATTTCTGCAGAGTAAACCAGGTGGTTGTCAGATTCAAAATGACCAATACAGGTCCATTTCAGCTCACTAATGCCTAGGATATAGAATTTTATGAGGTCCACTTCATTTTTAACAACTTCTAAATTTCCTAGATTCATACTTTATATATTTCATGTTCCAAGTATTAATAGATATTTACAGCTGTTTCTCTTTATTTTGAGCTGTGCCCCATCAGCAAATGAAGGTCCCGAAAGTTGTACTCCATTTGCATCATCACAGTCAAATCTACTTTGATGAGGCAGCTCTTCCCAGTCATATTCTGAGTGTTTTTCAACCTGAAGGGCTCATCTCTTGCACGGTAATTGACAATTTTCTGGTGTTCTCCATTATGTTTCAATATTCAATATTCTGGTGTTATCCGGCAGTGTTCCAATGTTGTTCACAAGGTTTTCCATGACTAAATATTCTACAGCAATCTGTAGTTCCTTCTTTGTAGTCTGCCTTTGTCTGGAAGCTCAACTGAAACCTGTCCACCATGGGTGACCTTGCTGGTATTTTAAATGCCCCTAGCATAGTGTCCAGGATCACAGCAACACTTAAACTAACACAGTATGACACATTGACAGCAGAGTGTGGGAATTAAATGGCAGTCTTCCATATCTATAAAATGTACCTCTCCAGTATATTTTATTTCCCAATGATATTTTAATATTATATTAACATGACAAATATAATACTTATCTTTAATTTTTCCTAATTGTGTGAAGAAACATCATTGAGACATGCAGTATTTGGGGTTAACCGTGGAAATATTACAATATGCATCGTATAAGGACCATTCAGTTAGTGACTGACTGCATATACCTTCATGGTCTCATAAAATCATAATAGAATTGAGTAATCCCAATGGAACAATGGAAGGTAGCAAAAGGACTTTGACAAACATGGCGATTTGATCTGTTTGTAGCCCTGCATTTCCTGCCCTGTCTTGGCTTAGTGGTGGCAGTGAAAGGAGGTACAAGCTCTGTCCCATGTCCCCTGAGGCAACCACTGACTGCCCACACACCTCTGGGGTCACTGAAGGGGATGCCTCTCTGCAGCTGATGTTCAACAGAACTTGGGTGCTCTGTACTTGACACTGAGACCTAAGGGTGCATCTCCTTTACAGTGGTGGTCACTAGCCAGTAGTAGTGATGCAAGGAGGAATAGAAAAAGCAGATAGGGATGGAGGCAGAGGCAAAGGATGGATGAATGTGGGTGGAAAGTTTAAAGCCCATTAGAGGTAGCAGGAATGTCAGGTAGTAAGAAAGTAGGAAAAGGGTAGCTAATGTTGGCAGTCTGGCAGGTGGTCTCCTGGACAGTGAGCGTGTATCAAGGCAGGCAGACTGGTGGGGAAACATGTTGCTTGGAGACAGTGTAATGACCACGAAGGACCAGCGATGTGAACTTAAAGTTTTCATGCATCCCTCAGGGCAGATTGAGAGGCAAGTTCCCTGGATCTTCCAAACACCATCCTGCACATCTGTCTCCTGCATATATTTTGGGTTTTGTACAATGCTGAAAACATATAAAGTCCTATTATACAGACTATATCATAGACGTTAAGTGATACATATTAAGTGACTCCATGTCCTGTAAGCACGGTCAACAGTGTTATGTAATGGTACAAATAGGGCTAGCAGCAAATTAAGAAGGAAGTAAGATATCATTTGGGCAAGGTATCTGAAGCAGGTTTTTAAATAACATTTTGAAAACAGCAAAGCAATTTGTTAACATGATATTTCCTGTTGAGAGCTAAAATGTTGGGCAGCTGTATAATTTAGTTTGCAGATATGGCTTAATCTCTTTGCTAAAAGTTTGTTGATTCTATCATTTGAGATTTCCTTTAATTTTTAAATGTGTTACACTGGAGTTCTTTTGTTTCTTGGATGTTTTTCCCTCTTTTCATTTTGTCCTACTAATTTGTATATTTTTTTCTGTCCATAATTTTCTTCACCCTCTGTTCTTTCCTGTCTGTTTCCTTACTATTTCCTTCCTACATTGAATAAAATCATTGATTCTACTTTCACTCCACCAATACCCTAGTTACTCCTGTTTCATTTATTTTATTTGATTTTGTCCTGTCCAATATTGTTCAACAAACATGAATTTAACTCTAGTCACTGTTTATTGGAGAAACAATAAGTATGAAACCATTTGAAAATATTTTCTTTCCATTTACTAACATTTGAAAGTAAATATTGTCCTTTAAAGAGGATTATGACATGCATTTGCTCTATAGGCAGTCCCAGATTACAAACTATTCACATTCCTACATCTCTTTAAGTAGTTTTTATACATAGGTCGGAAGTTATGTATGGTTATATCTAAGGCCAGTCAAATCTTGGTCTTAGTATATGATATATAATGTGTATTTCTATGCATAAAAACATTAAAGAAACACTTCTAGTTATGGGAAAACAAAATTATTTCTAATATAATAATACAGTAAAACATTGTTCTGAGGCTCATTACAAAGTGGTGCCTGTTTATAATTACTAAGCATCCTATGTTAAGGTGTATCTAAGGTATGTATGACAAGTATACATTTGCCCTGGGTGTCACTGAGCAGTTTCTGTTAATTATTCCATCTTCCATCACTCAACAACTTGAAACTGCCGTTGATCTTTCAACAGCAACAGTCTGAACTGTGCAAACACACTTTTGTTGTTGTTAGGAGCTGTCTAGTCCGTTCCGACTAATTGCAAACCTGTATATAGTTTTCAAGGCTTTACATTCTCCTGGAAGCAGAGCAGCTGGCAGGCTCAAACCATGGACCTTGTGATTCACAGTCCAATGCTTATCGAATGGAGTCACCACACTTTAGCAGATCCACTTATATGTGGATTAATTCATAAATATGTTGTAACACTAATCATCTCCCTACATGCTATTTGCTCTCCTAGTAAATGGTATATAAGAGTTCCCATGTTCTGTTTGAACAACTGCCTCTTGGTCCACATACAGATTCCTTATGACCACAATATTGTCCATAGCTTGTCATGATCCACACAATCAAAAGCCTTTGTGAAGTAAATAAAGCACAGGTAAATACATGACTACAACAACAAACCATCTTTGTCATATTTTTTTTGCTTTCAGCCAAGATCCATTGGATATCACCAATGATATCCCTCATTTCATGGCACCATCTGAATCCAGCTTGAATGTCTGGAAGTTTTCTGTCAATGTATGCTTGCAGCCAGTTCTGTATTACATTTAGCAAAACTTTACTCGCATGGGATATCAAAGAGATTATCCAATGATTTCTTCATTCCATTGGGTCACCTCTCTTTGGAATGGGCACAAATATGGATCTCTTCCAATCAGTCAGCCAGATAATTGTCTTCCAAATTTCTTGGTAGAGATGAGTTGAGTGCCACCTGCGCCGCCTCACTTTCTTGAAAGATTTCAATTTTTATTCCGTCAATTCCTGGTGCCTTGTTCTTTGCCAATTCCTTCAATGCACCTTGGATTTCCTCCTTCAGTATCATTGGCTCTTGATCATATGCTACCTCTTGAAATGGTTGAACATTAACCATTTCCTTTTAGTACAGTGACTCTGTATTCCTCCCATCTTCTTGTGATGCTTTCTGCATCATTCAATAATCTGCCTAATAATGAAAGTTAAGGCTTGAAATTTTTCTTCAGTTCCCCCAGCTTGAAAAGTGCTGAGCATGTTCTTCCTTTTTGGTTTTCTGATTGCAGATCTTTGCACATTTTATTGTAATATTTGGCTTTATCTTCTCTAGCTGATCTTTGAAATTTTCTGTTCAGCTCTTATACCTCTTCATTTCTTCCATTTGTTTTAACATCTCTATGCTGGGGAGCAAGTTGCAGTGCCTCTTCTGACATCCATTTTGACCTTTTCCTTCTTTCTTATCTTCCCAATGACTTTTTGCTTTCTTCATGTATGATGTTCTTGATGTCACCCCACAACTATTCTTGTCTTTGGTCTTTAGTGTTTAATGTAGCAAATCTGTTCTTTAAATGATCTCTATATTTAGTTGGGATATATTCAAGGTCATATTTTGGCTCTCATGGACTTGTTTTTATATTTTTCAGCCTCAGTTTGAATTTGCATCAGAGTAATTGATGTTCTGTTCCACAGTCTGCCCCTGGCCTTGTTTTAAATGATAATATGGATCTTTTCCAACATCTTGTTCCACAGATTAGTCAATTTGATTTCTATGTATTCCATCTGGTGAGTTCCATATGTATAGTCATCTCATATGCTGTCTAAAGAAGGTATTTGCAATGAACAAGTCTTTGGCTTTGCAGCATTCTATTATGCGTTCTCTAGCATCATTTCTATCACCAAGCCATATTTTCCAACTACTGATCCTTCCTCTTTCCTCCTATCCTTTACATTCCAATCACCAATAATGATCAATATATCTGGATTGCATGTTTGATCAATTTCAGATTGAAGAGTTTGGTAGCATTCTTCTATTTCATCCTCACAGGCTTTAGAGTTTGGTGCATAAATTTGAATAATAATGGTATTAACTGGGCTTCCCTATAGGCAAATGGGTATTATCCTATCACAAATAACCTTGTAATTCATGACTAATCTGCATATGTTCATTTTGAAGTTGAATGCAACACCATTCCTCATCAATTTGTCATTCCTGGCATAGTAAACCATGTGGTTGTCAGATTTAAAATGGTCAATACTAGTCCATTTCAGCTCACTAATGCCTGAGATATTGATGTTTATGCATTCCATTTCATTTGTGACAACTTCCATTTTTCCAGATTCATACTTAGTACATTCCATATGCCGATTTTCCATGGATGTTTACAGCTGTTTTTCTTCATTTTGAGTTGTGCCCCATCAGCAAATGAAGGTCCCACAGGCTTTTCTCCCATGGGCTTTACTCCATTTGTGTCATCACCGTCAACTCTACTTTGAGGAGGCAGTTCTTCCCCAGTTGTATTTTGAGTGCCTTCCTGCCTGAGCAGCTAATTTTCTGGAACTAAATCTGACAGTGTTTCTTAGCTTTTCATAATGTTTTCAGTGACTTAATATTCAGAAGTAGTATTATCCTATGACTCCAGAGAATACATAGAACATAAATTATTTTTTGTTAATTGATTATGTTATGTATAAGGATCTAGTCAATAGTATAGTATTAATAGTTTTGGGGTTTCAAAGATATACAAAGATTATGAATTCTGTGGGGGTTAGTGCTACTGAACACTGAGTTTTTCAAAGGTTGTTCAAAACCCAATTCTAATACTTTTGCATTTTAGAGTCTACATACGTTAAGACAGATAGTGTGATGTTTTCTTTGCTCAGAAAGACTTGCCTAGTCAGCATCCTTGATTCTGAATTTTCTCAAGAATGTTTTAATATCCCATAGTTGGGAGTCCATAAAAAGTTATTTCTTGCTGTCTATCATGTGCTTATTTGAGGTTACTCATTTGAGAGTAGTTTTCTCCACTGATCCAAAGAGATTTAAAAAAGGATTCCAAACAAAATGAGCTTACTATGTTTCATTTCCCTTTCCCACTCCTCAGAGTTGTATCCTATCACCATATGTATTCAATCTTAGCATTAAACTAATATTACAAGAAGCTGGTCTATATGAAGAACAAGGCTCAATAACAACCTTAAATATGTTGATGATACAACCTTGTTTTCTGAAAACAAAAACGAGTTACTCATGAAAATCAAAGCATACAGTCTTCAGTATGGATTACATCTCAGTGCAAAGAAAACAAAAAAAACCTTCACAAATTAACCAGTCAACAACAACATGATAAACAGATGAAAGATTGACGTTTTCAAGGATTTCATTTTACTTGGATTCCACAAACAAGGCTCATGAAAGCAACAGTCAGGAAATCAAATAATGTATCACACAGGGAGATTTTTCTGCAAAATGCCTCTTGAAAATATTAAAGATGTAATTTTAATGACTAAGGAACACCTGACCCAAGACATGATATTTTCAACAGCCTCATAAGCTTGTGAAAGCTGGACAATGAAAAAGAAGATTGGAGAATAATTTATACATTTGAATTATGGTAATAATGATGAATACTGAATGTCCCATGAATTATCAGAAGAACAAACAAATCTGTCTTGGAAGATGTACAGCAAGAAGGCTCCCTAGAAGTCATGATGACTCAACATTGTACATGTTGTCCTGAGGAGTATGGGGAAGGCTATCTTGGTTGGTAAAGTAGAGGATCAACTTGTATAAAACAGGAAACCACTCAGTGATATTCATTGACACATTGGCTGCAACAATGAGCTCAAAAAGCTGTGATTTTGAGGGTGACTCAGGACTGGGCAGTGTTTCCTTCTGCTGTGCATAGGGTGGTAGTATCATCTTGATGCTGTCTAACAACATTTGAGATTATGATACACTGGTAGAATTTAAATGATGTTTTGTATGCAGATAATAATTTAAATGGAAATTTTAAAAATGGATACATTCTGGTCATGATTTAAAAATGTCATGGTCAGCATGCATTTTAAAGAGAGTGAAAGTTTAAACAGTTTGTTCTTGGGAAGAATGCTTTCATGACTTCATTTTCAGTTTACCAAATGCCTGGTGTCATTTACTCAGATAGTACTCCCTCCATGCCAAATGTTTGATATTTAACTATCAAAGAACTTCGAAGCTGAAGGTGATATTATCTGTAATTAATATTAATCCCCTACTGGTCCTTGTGAGGTACTACAGGATAAGCACTGGACTGCAAATCAGTTTTAGTACCTAGGTCAGAGGATCAAACTCACCAGCCATTCTTAGAAACCCTATAGAGGGTTGCAATGAAATGGAACTGTCTTGATGGAACTAAACAACAACAATTGCTCATTTGGATGCCTGGTATGTCACTGTAGGATCAGCTCTGGACTGTAAACCACAAGGTCATCAGCTCAAACTCACCAGTAACTCCTTGTATATCCTACGCATGGTCCATATGAGTTAGAACTAACTCAACAGCACTAAACGACAACAAGAAGGATTTTTTTATTTTCTTTGTGTAAATATTCCCTACTTCTGTGCCACACACACACTCCCAGAAAATGGTATTAAGCTTAATATTTTAAAATAACAATGTCCACCTTGTTGTTGTTATTAAGTGTTGTCAAGTTGGTGCTGACCTATAGCTACCCTGTATAGGATTTCCAAGGAGAAGCTTGGTTGTCTTGAACTGCTGACCTTGTGTTTCAAACTGATTTAACAGTCCAGTACATTAGCATACAGTGCCTTACCAAGACTCCTGGAGTTGTATTATTTCTTAATAAACTCCTTTTTCTTTCACTCTTAATTGAGTATGGAATTTTCTTCTTTGACAGTAAGTATATATCAATAAAATTTTCCAAGGATATTGTTGGTGTTGTTATGTGCTGTGGGGTGGATAACAACTCATAGTGAATCTGTACCAAGTTTCTGAGGAGCAGTTGGAGTATTTGAACTGCCAGCCTTGGGGTTCAAAGATCAGTTCTGGGTTTGTGCCAAAGATAAATAAAATAAAGAGAAATATGAAGAACCATTGAGAGGAATGGGAAGAACACAATTCATGATGATGCCGTAACTGGGCTGATAGAACTGCCACTCCTCAATCAGTCACCCATTTAGTGAAAGTCAGACTTATCCCATCCAGCCATCACAAACAGGGGAAAGGTAACTTAGGAAATACAGCTATGGCCAGATGTACTTATGCCAGTGTCTATTCTTTAAAGCAATATGTGCTAACATAAGGTGGCCATGATGTGAAGGATCCCTTGTTCAAAATTCAACTCACACCTACACTACAATTGTGGAAGGCTGACATGGTAGTGTGAGAAGAAGGTCAGTGATATGCTAGTTCTCAGGGAGTGTGGTTCTTCTGTTTCCTTAAAGCCCTCCCTATGAGTCTCAATTCACCGTATCTCTTTCCACTTCATTCTGAAATTATATTTTTAAATTATATGGCTTGAGAATTTTAGTTTATTTCTGATGCTTTCCATTCAGTGATGTTTAGTATGGTGTACCCAATAGTGTTTTTGGACACTACAATTCCATCAAAGTAGACCCACTAACACTCCACTTTTATTTTTATTTTATAAGTTTGCACATTTTCAAAATAAAAAGAAAAGAAAAATCAAACCTCTTGAAAGCTATTTTCCTCTGCTTTGTTTACTTTTAGTGTAGAAGTGGAGAAAACTAGTATAACTCATGATCAGTATTTCAATGAGAAAAATTTTTCCAGTATATGAAAAAAAGCGATAAGATGTACGCTTAGGAGCACTAGTGGTGATCAACCTGCCTACATTCGAGTTTCAGACCTGTTCTCTTCAGGTTATCTATTCTCATTAAAGTCTTACCTTCTTCAAACCTCATTTCATTCATTTAAAAAGTAAGAATAACAACTCATCCTACTTCCAAAGAAATTTTAAATGTTTAATCAAAATATATTTGCAAAGGTCTATCAGAGCGCTGGGTACATAATAGAAATACAGGATATTATATATGTGTGCACAAGAGCATATGTCTGTGTAGGCACAAAAAACTTAGGAGATCTAATAACTGTGATGTAGTATTATTGTGGTTACATGCCATCGAATCAGTACCAACTCATAGCGTAAGCACAGCAGGACAAAACACTGCCAGATCCTGGGCCAACCTAAATATTATTGCAATGCTTGAGTCCATTGATACTGTGACTTGGCCAATCCATCTCTCTGGGGGTCTTCCTCTTTTTAATTGAACCTTCACCTTACCAAATATGACATCCTTCTCCAATGACTGTTCCCTGATGACAATATGTCCAAAGTATGAGAGACGGAGTTTAGCTAACCTGGCCTCCAAGGAGCACCATGGCTTCAATTCTTCAAAAATGGATCTGTTGGTTCTTTTGGCAGCATATGGTACCTTCAGCATTCTCTTCCAACACCATAACGCGAAAGTATCAATTCTTCTGCGGTCTTCCTGATTCACTGCCTAAATTTTGCATGTATATGTGATATTGAACATACAATGGCTTGGGGCAGGTGAACCTTAGTCTTCAAGCTGACATCTTTGTTCTTCAACACTTTCAAAAGGTCTTGTGCAGCAGATTTGCCTAATGCAGTACATCATTTGATGACTTGTCTGTTACTTACATGAGTGTTGATAGTTGATCCAAGAAGAATGAAGTCCTTGACAACTTTAATCTTTTCTCCACTGATATGTTGGTTGCTTATTGGTCCAGTGATTAGGATTTTTGTTTTCTAATCACTGTAGAGAAGGAGCTCTGGTAGCGTACTGGTTACGAATCGGGCTGCGAACCTTAAGGTCAGCGGTTCGAAACTACCAGCCACTCCGCGGGAGAAAGATGAGAATTTCTACTCCCGTAAAGATTTACACCCTCGGAAACCCTGTACAGGGTCGCTATGGGTCGGACCCGACTCGATGGCACTTAACAACAACAACAACAAATCACTGTAGATATAATCCATATCGAAGGCTGTGCTCTTTGATCTTCATCAGTAAATGTTTTAAGTCCTCTTCACTTTCAGCAAGCAAGGTTGTATCATCTGCATAACAAAGGTTGTTAATGAGTCTTCCTCCAATCCTGACACCACATTTTTCTTCATATAGCCAGCTTCTTGGATTATTTGCTCAGCATAGAGGTTGAAAGAGTATCATGAAAACCTTGTCGCACATCTTTCTTAATTTTAAATCATACAGCATTCCCATGTTCTGTTTGAACAATTGCCTCATGGTCCATGTACAGATTCCTCCTGAGCACAATAAAATGTTCCAGAATACTCGCACTTTGCACTGTCGTCCATAGCTTGTCATGATCCACATAATCAAAAGCCTTTGCGTAGTCAATAAAGCACACGTAAACATCTTTCTGATATTCTCTGCTTTCATCCAAGATCCATTGGACACCAGCAATGATATCCCTCATTCCACGGCCTCTTCTGAATCCAGCTTGAACCTCTGGAATTTCTCTGTCAATGTATGCTTGCAGCCATTTTTGTATTACCATTGTTGTTGTTGTTGTTAGGTGTCATTGAGTCAGTAACTACCCATAGGAACCTTATGAACAGCAGAACGAAACACTGCTCGATCCTGGGCCAACCTCATTACTCTTGCCACACTTGAATCCATTGATGCTGCCATTTGAACCATCTCGTTGTGGGTCTTCCTCTTTTTCTCTCACCCTCCATTTTACTAAACATTGATATCCTTCTCCAGTGACTGGACTCTCTTAATAATATGTCCGAAGTATGAGAAATGAAGTTTGGCAGTATTGGCCTCCAAGGAGCACTCTGGCTGCATTTCTTCCAAAAC
>NW_006408818.1:462093-463494 GCF_000296735.1 Chrysochloris asiatica
GCCAAGTGGCATCATCGATGGACTCAACCATGGCTACAATAGTGAGGTTGGCCAAGGATTGGGCAGTGTTTCATTCTGCTGTGCAGAATTTCGCTATGAGATGGTATCAACTCGATGGCACCTATCAACAACAATAGCATTGAAATTTTATGCTAGCTTAAAAAAAACATATGTTTTTTTTTGTTTTTTGTTTTTTTTAAATATACGTATCACACGTCTATCTTACATACTAAAATATTTAAGGACATTTATGTACTTTGAGCCTTGAGCCTTATAAATAAAATTGTGCTAACTTCCATAAATATACATTCTGGAGCTCAGGTTTTATTGTCTTCTGAGGTTCTGATCCTATATTGCCTGTTGTCTGAACAAGTAGTACATGTTTTTCTAAGCATTTTGAATTGCACTCCAAATATTGACTACTAGTAATGTCTTATTCATGATTTTGACTTTGCATGAGGATGTTCCACACAACCAAGAATATATATATATAATCTATAATAAGATTTGTTTTTTAACTTTTTACTGTGAATTGGGTGAATATTTTTGGAGCAGAGATCAATTTTTCTATTCAACTATCCACACATTTTTTTTTTCCCATCTTATTGATTTACATCATTTATCCCACCTTCTCCCTGTGATTTCTATTTCCATTTCTTCTTCTTACCAAGCCCTTCGGAACTTTGTCCTTGGGTAAATTCAACATATTTTTTCAAGGTTTACTATCTCATAAGAAATATAATTTCATATTTATTTATTTTCTTTGGGTTAGGTGTTGGGCTGTTTAACTCAAGATTGGTGGTTTAAACCCACCAGTCTCTTTGAAGGATAAAGATGAAACCATGTACTCCATAACAGTTTATAATCTAGTCTCTGAAATCCTAAATAGGGTTGCCATGAGTCAGCATTGACTCAACAGCAGTAGAGTGTTTTTTATTTCATTTTGTTTGGTTGGTTTTTGTATGGGTTTTATTATTATAGGAGACTCAAAACCATTGCCCTAAGTTTCACTGTTGTTGTTTAAAGTGCTGTGGAATCAGTTCCAACTCACAGCAACCCTGTACAGAGTTTCCAAGGAGATCATGGTAGATTTGGACAGCTGACATTGCAGTTAATAACAGCTTATCTAACAGCAGAAAATCAGGACTCATAAATATCATCATCTTCTCTACTTGAGTTTCAGCTCTAAGGGTGGATAGATAACTTTTAAAAAATTATGTTGTATCACTAGTACCTACAACTTTGTCTATGACATAGAAACAAACATCCTCAACTCTCTCTTTTTTATTTAACTCATACTTTTTAAATTTGTTATTTTATTTATATATTTTTCTATTTGTTGTTTTTGTTAGGTGCCATCGAGTCAGTACCGACCCATAGCGACCTTATGCACAGCAGAAT
>NW_006408818.1:463594-470160 GCF_000296735.1 Chrysochloris asiatica
CATGATATCATTCTCCAGCTACTGGTCCCTCCTGACAATATATCCAATTAGGTATTTGAATTTTAGTGTATATTAGCATTTGAGAATGTTTTCTAATTAAAAAAAAAAATCTTGGTTTTTATGTAAATATTCCCTAATTTATTAAAACCTATAATGACAATCTGGTAGGATTAACTGCCTCACTTTATTCTGATTTAGTATGTTTTGACTTGTTTTAGACATTTTTTCTTTCATACACATAAGACTTATTTTGATGAAAGTGTTTTGTTGTTGTTGTTAGGTGCCATTGAGTCTGATGCTATTCATAGCAACCCTATGCACAGCAGACAAAACCCTGCCAGATTCTACGCCATCTTCACCTGCATTGTTACTCTTGAGTCCATTCTTTATGCCACTCTCCCAATCCATACCATTGGGGATCTTCCTTTTTTTGCTTACCTTCAAATTCACCAGCATGATGTCCTTCTCCAGGGACTGGCCCCTTCTGATGACATATCCAAAGTATGAAAAGCCAAGTCTTCTAAGGAGCATTTTGGCTGTACCTCTTCCAATGGAAATTTGTTTGCTTTGATAGTCCAGGGTACTTTCAATATTCTTCTCCAAAACCATAGCTTATATGGATTAATTCTACAGTATTCCTTATTCACTTTGCAACTTTCATATGAATATGAGGATACTGGAAAATCCATGGCTTGTGTCAGGAAATGCCATGGCTTATTCCTCAAATCGATATTTTTGTCTTGAACACTAAAGAGATCTTGAGCAGAAGATTCACCTACTGTAATACATGAGTGTTATGCTAATTCGGTGAGTGTTGATAATGGATACAAGCAAAATGAAATATTTGACAACTTCAGTCTTTTCTCCATTGATTATGATGTTATTAATTGGTCCATATTTTCAAATTTTTGTTTTCCTTACATTGATGTACAATCCATAATAAAGGCAGTTGTCATTAATCTTAATTAGGAAGTATTTTAAGTCCTTTTCACTTTCAGAAAGCAAGGTTGTATCATCTACATATTATAATTTGTTAATGAGTCTTCCTTCAAACCTGATGTCACATTTTTCTTCATAAAATACAACTCAGATTATTTGCTTAGCATACAAATTGAACAAGTGTAATGAAATAATACAACCCTACTTATTTGAAATAATACAATCTTTCCTTATTTTAAACCTTTTTATCCCCTTGTTCTGATCAAATAACTGCATCTCGGTCCATTTACAGGTTCCTCACTTGCATCATAACAAGCCACAACTTATATGTCATTTTGTCCTACTGTATTGACTTGTGAATTGATTTAATTCTGAAAACCATGTCACAGGTATTTTAAACACCAGCAGGATCACCAATGGTGATCAGATGAGCTTCCAGATGAAGACAGACTAAGAAAAAGGAGACGTGAAACACCTCCAAATATCTAGTCAATGAAAACCTTATGAATAGTAGAGAAACACTGTCAAATATACTGCCAGAAAATGAGCCCCTCTGGTTGGAAGGCATTCAAAATGTGACTGGGGAAGAGCTACCTCTTCAAAGTAGAGTTGACCATGATGGTGCAAATGGAATAGACCCTTGGCAAGAAAATCATTTGCTTATGGGGAACAACTCAAAGTGAAGAGAAACAGCTATAAATAGCCATTAATAATTGTAACATGGAATGTATGAAGTATGAATCTAGGAAAATTAGAAATTGTCAAAGTGAAATAGAATGCATAAATATTGAGCATTAGTGAGCTGAAATGGACTGGTATTGGCCATTTAGAATCTGATAACCACATGGTTTACTATGCCAGGAATGACAAATTGAAGCGGAATGGTGTTGCATTCCTTGTCAAAAAGAACATATCCAGATCAGTCATGTGGTACAACACTGTCTGTGATAGGATAATATCCATGTGCCTACAGGGAAGCCCAGTTAATACCACTATTATTCAAATGTATGCACCAACTACAAAATAAAGCTAGTTAGGTTGAAAAAGAATAATTCTACCAACTTCTTCAATATGAAATGGATCAAACATAGAATCAAGATGTATTGGTCATTACTAGTGATTGGAATGGAAAGGTTGGTAGCAAAGAGGAAGGATCAGTAGTTGGGAAATGTGGTCTTGGTAATAGAAATAATGCTGGAGATCATATGATAGAATTCTGAAAAATCAATGATTTATTTATTTCAAATACCTTTTTTAAACAGTATAAGAGCTGACTATAACCATGGACCTCACCAGATAGAATACATAGAAATCAACTTGACTATATCTGCAGAAAGAGATGATGGAAAAGCTCCATATCATCAGCCAAAACAAGGCCAGGGGCAGATTGTGGAACAGACCATCAATTACTCCTATGCAAATTCAGACTGAAACTGAAGAATATGAAAACAAGTCCATGAGCGCCAAAATATGACCTTTAATATATCCCACCTGATTTTAGATATCGTCTGAAGAACAGACGTGATGTATTAGACACTAAAGAACAAATACCAGATGAGTTGTGGTATGACTCAAGAACATCATACAGAAAAAGAAAAAAGAAAAAAGTTATTAAGAAGACAAGAAAGAAGGAAAAGATCAAAATGGATGTCAGAAGAGAGTCTGAAACTTGCTCTCTAGCATAGAGATGATAAAGCAAATGGAAGACATGTGGAAGTACAAAAGCTGTATACAAAATTTCAAAGGTCAGCACGAGAAGACAAGGTCCAACCTCACAAAGAAATGTCCAAAGATCAGGAGTTAAAAAACCAAAAGTGAAGAATATGGTCAACATTACTCAAGCTGAGGGAAATGGAAAAAAAAAAAAAAAATCAAGTCTCGACTTTAATTATTGAAGGATTCTCTGGGCAAACTATTGAATGATGTAGTAAGCATAAAAAGTAGACTGAATGAATACACAGTTTCACTGTACCAAAAGGATATGGTCTATGTTCAACTATTTCAAGAGGCAGCATACGATCAAGAGCCAATGATCCAGAAGGAAGAAGTCCAAGGTACATTGAAGGAATTAGCAAAGAACAAGGCACCAGGAATTGTTGGGATAAAAATAGAAATCTTTCAACAATATTGAGGTAGCATAGGAGAAATTCACTCATCTATGACAACTGATTGGAAGACATCCATATTTGCCCATTCTAAAGAGAGGTGATCCAATGGAATGCAGAAATAATTGAACAATAGCTTTGATATCCCATGCAAGTAAAATTTTACTAAAAGTAATACAGGAATGGCTGCAAGCATACATTGACAAAGACCTTCCAGAGGTTCATGCCAGATTCAGAAGAGGCCATAGAACGAGGGATATCATTGCTAACATCAGATAAATCTTGGCTGAAAGCAGAGAATACCAGAAAGATATTTACCTGTGCTTTATTGACTATGCAAAGGCCTTTGATTGTGTGGCTCATGACAAGCTATTGACAACATTGAAAAGTATGAATATTCCAAAATACTTAATTGTGCTCATGAGGAACCTGTACTCAGACTAAGAGGCAGTTGTTCGAATAGAGCATGGGAACATTGAATGGTTTAGAATTAAGAAAGGTGTGCAACAGGGTTGTATTCTTTCACCATACGTATTCAACAAGTATGCTGAGCATATAATCCAAGAAGCTGGGTTATATGAAGAAAAATGTGGCATCAGACTGGAGAAAGACTCATTAACAACCTGCAATTGCAGATTATACAACCTTGCTTATGGAAAGTGAAGAGGACTTAAAATACTTACTGATGAAGGTCAAAGACCATACACTGCCTTTGGTATGGAATACAACTCAATGTGAAGAAAATAAAAATCCTCACTATTGGACCAATAAACAACATTTTTGTCAATGAAGAAAAGAATGATTTGTCAATGAATTCATTTTTCTTGGATCAACCATTAACACTCACTGAAGCAGGATCCAATAAATCAAACAACATATTGCACTAGGTAAATCTTCTGTGCAAAACATTTTTAAAGTGTTCAAGAGCAAAGATGTCAACTCGAGGGCTAAGGTAAGCCTGACACAAGACATGTTATTTTCATGCATATTTCATATGCATATGAAAGTTGGACAATAGTTATGGTGTTATTGGATAATACTAAAAGTACCATGGGCTGCCTAAAGAACAAACAGATCTGTGTTGGAAGACGTACAGTTAAAGTGATCCTTAGAGGTCAATGCGGTCAGACTTTTTCTCTCATATTTAGGACATATTGTCAGAAGGAACCATTCGCTGGAGATATCATGTTTGGTAAGGTGGAGGATCAGAGAAAAAGAGGAAAACCCCTAGCAAGATGGATTGGCAAAGTGGCAGCATCAACAGGCTCAAGCGTGGCAACAATTGTGAGGTTGGCTCAGCACTGGGCTATGTTTAGTTCTGTTTGCATAGGGTCAGTCGCTATGAGTAGGTTCTGACTCAGTGGCACCTAACAACAAGAACAACATGTACATAATCAAGTGTACTAGAATACCCTTGTTTACAATTTACCATAGCCTGTCATGGTCCACACAGTCTAAAGCCTTAGCATAGCCAATAAAGAACAGGTAAACATATTTCTGGTATTCTCTGCTTTCAGCCAATATCCATCTAACAACAGCATTGAAATCCTTCATTCCACATCCTCTACTGAATGTGACTTGAACCTCTGGGGGCGGGGGGTTCCTTGTCAGTTTTTTAAATTATCTTCCGCTAAATTCTACTTGCATGTGATATCAATGATTTTGTCCAATGATTTCCTCATTCTGTGTGTTATCTCTCTTTGGCCAGGTAGCTCTCTTCCAATTTCTTTGTATAGATGACTAAGTGCCTCCAGTGTTGCATGAAAGATTTCAATGTATATTCTGTCAATTCCTATAGACTTGCTTCTTTTTTCTAATAATCTTTGTAAAAATATATAATCTTTATAAAGTTATAAGTTATATATTTTGGTTATAAAATTAAGTTAATGATTTTTTTTTAATCAATCAGTTGTTTTACCTATGTAAACAATGTGCCAGTCAGCATGTAGCATAATTTAACTCTTCACTCTTTGTAATGTCAACGATTGACAATGTTATATGGCTACCATCGCTTTTTGGCTTCCATTTTTGTCCTATGTGAGTACTGCATTATAAATAAAAATGTACTGCCCATGACTTGTATATAATAATTAGACTTACCGTGTATGTACTACATGGAAAACCTATCTTTTAATTGCACTTTTCACAAACTTTCTGAAGCCCCCTTGACTATATAGGTAAGGCTTAAATGTGTAAGGGTGATGCACTATCTAATCTCTAAGTAGCTAGCTAAAAAGACAGCACTTCAAAACTACTGGCTCTTTTATTGAGGAAATAAGTGGCAATCTGCTTTTTGAAGGATGTATAGCCTTGAAAACTTTATGGGGAGAGATCTGCATCCTATCAAGTCACTATGATTAGGAATCAAATTGGCATAAATGGGTTTGTTTTCTGGTTTCAGTTGCCTAAAAAATTAGCTATAAATATCTAAAACAATTTTACTTCCCTTAAGATTGTTATTCAATGAAGAAAACACAGCATGAGGTATTTTTCAAACAGAAAAATAATCCTAACCATAAATAAATAGTAATATAATTTCCAAAGCCTGCTACATCACTCTCAGGTTATATCCCTACATAACAGATAAATGTCAATCTAATCAAATGAAAGATTTATGTGGCTAATCCATACATTTCAAGCTGTTGTGTTGAATTTGAAAGAGAAAATGACCTAATGTCAGTGTAGAGGCTATATCGGAGTATCCTGTGATATGCTGCCTACAGATGGGTACGACCTTTAATGAAGTCATGTCATGTTTATAAAATTCAAGAGAACAAAAATGAAATGATTAAGGGCATGCAGTTTATTTCATAAGAGTAGAGTATTAGAGTTAGCAGGAGGGTGTTGTGGAGAGTGTCAGACTTTCTTCTCAATATTTGATGCAGAAAAAAAAATGAAAGGCTCTCCATCTTAGAGGAGTTCCTACAGAAACACAACCACACAATCTATCTTTTGTGTTAGTGTAGGTTGCTTGCAACACAGCCAACAATAGATAACTAAATGTGCAAGATAGTTATTGGGGGGTTGCTTAGGAAAATGTGAAACATGTTAGAGAATGCTGGAAAGGTCTTAAGCCTATGAAAGTTGAGAGGGGTCTGACCCTATAAAGATGCAAAGGAACAATATTTAAGTTCCAAGAAAAATTCAACCAGGCCAAAGACTTAGTAATCTGCTGCTGCTGTTACAGAAATACCACAAACAGAAATTTTTCTCTTACAGTTTAGGAAGAGAGAAGTTTGATTTAATGGTGCTCACTTCTCTCTCCTTTTATCTCTTATAAGATAAATGGTATTACACAGCACACCCCAAGGAAACTCCCCTTACATTGGGTCAGGGGTGTGATGGGATTAAATATATTGCATTCTACCATACCTCTAAATATTTACAACCTCAGAAACCCCGTGCAGGGTCACTATGAGTCGGAACCAACTCCACAGACCTTAACAACAACAACCCTTAACCATCTTACTTATCACATCACAACACATGATGGGGGATCATTATGTAACTGCCAAATTATAT
>NW_006408818.1:470545-473335 GCF_000296735.1 Chrysochloris asiatica
CACAATTTTTATATTTCCATGAGTCTAGAGTCCTCAGCTGCTCAGTTCTTCCATGCCATTACCTCTGTCTCCATCTCTGGTGTTGCTGCTTCTCTTGTTAAGATCCCATGTTCGGCTCTTGCCTTTCTCTCTTGATAGTCCTAGGGTCTTCTGATCCTGAAATGCAAGATTCACTACTCCCTGCTTCTTGTCACACAATTTTTACGCTTATAGTTGTGATAATTGAAATTAGTTATGATAACAATTACTCATTATTGGATCAAAATAATACTATCCCCATCTCTTCACCAGACCTGTCTAGATAAGGTGAAACTATTCAGTGGGGATTCTGCCTCACTCTAAAACTATACTCCCTCTTGAAAACTTGTAAGCCAGCCACTTGATGCCTTTATGCTGCCCCCATGCCCCATTTTAGGTAGCCAATGTCTATGTTGCTGGCTTCTATCAACCCTGTGTACTGAGGGGATAGGATTAATCCTTGATAGGAAAACTCCGTTCCTCTCAGTTGGTATTTTTAGCTACTACATCCATAAGTAAAGATTAAGTTCATCAAATTGTAGCAATTATACTTGCTTCCTTTATCAAATTTCTTTATCTTTCTCTAGTCAGGTTCTGATCATCAAGCCATCCAAGCTACATCAAATGGGTACTTTATGTAAGTTTTGGCATTCTTTCATGCCTTTCCTCATTTCATATCCATTGGATGCTTCACTCTCAGCTCTAGCCCACTGTGGCTACATCAGTGTTTATGGGCTTAGGAGTTTCCAAGTCTCCCTAAAACTTCAGACCATCCAGCCCTTCCTCTTCTCTCTGTCATGTTCAGGTCAACAGGAGTCTATGGAACATGGTCAAACTCAGCTTAGGTCTTCATTACTGCCTTTCCCCAACTTCCACTCACAAGTAAATTGCACAGTCACCATGAGTTTACATTGCTTGCTCATGTGTTCCCTTTGAGTCTTGGAAGGGAGTTTGTCCTAAAGGGTCATAATGGCTTGCCTTGATGGCTCCCAGGTGAACAGCTTGCTTGTTCTTATAATAGCCAGAGATGTAGCAATTTTATGTTTTGTTTTGTTTACTCCTGCTGATCTTTCTTTCAAGAAGTATCTTCTGTTCTTTTAGCTGCTCTGGGTTGGTCTGCATGTCCTTTCAAGTGGGCATGTACCACCTCAGAAGGTTCTAGATGGGTTTAAGAATTCTATCTAAGGTCCTATACACTACAAAGGTTCTACAAGAAGCCTTTTTCATTGGGAAAGCTCTAAAACCCCTTTTAAGTTTCCAATCAGTTTTAGGTTGAAGATGGGCTTATAAACTTTTTGTAATCATGTTTCCTTATATTCCTTTCTATCCCACTCAAGCGTCTATTTTACAACAGTAGGCAAGGGAAACCAAAATGCATAAGACAGTCAAGCATCTTAACATTATTTCCCCTTGATTACCCATTCAGACTATGCCTTGATCCCTGTAACACAGAGACCTGCAGTTCCAAGGTTGAGTATATATCACAGTTTACTTCTGTCCCATTTAGAAACTGACATATATTTAAGGTTGACACAATTCAATTTATTACAGTCAACAAAAAATTGTTCCTGCTAAAAACACCCTATTACAGAAGAGTGTCTCTCAGGTATTTCCTATTGTTATATACCTGACATGTTCATTCATTGTTTAGGTGCAGCTGTGAGGAGCTAACCTTCCTGTGGAAGAGGTTGTGGATTCTGTAAGTTACAGCTGTAGTTACTTGTCAATTATTGTCCTCTAAGTAGAAGAACTGATAGGTTTATTCTGATAGCTACCAAATAATTTCACCCCATTACACTTCCTTCCAACCAGGATGCTGCCAATAAATTTCTTCTACATAAGATTGTTGATTTTTCTGGTGTAGGATAGATTTAAAAGCCTTGGAGTCAAGTGCTAAAGACAAATATGTAATATTCTATTGTTAAAGCATGCTTTCAGAGTATGAATAAGAAATTATATATTTGGGACAAATTTAATACAAGCATGATTTAAAAAAAAAATCGAAGTAAAGAGTATCCACTCTTAGAACATTTAATGTGAAATTTTAAAAGTTTTTATATAATTGAATAGCAAGGTGCCATTAACTACTTTCATGTTACAGTTTGAAATGTTTTCTTTTAATGTATTATTTATAATGTTTTCTCCTGTTGTAAGAATTATAAAACTGTCTCAAAAACACCTATGTAAACTCCATGTTGAAATCAGATGAGTTACTTTAACTTATGATAGAAATGCAGTAGTTACATTTTTAAAAGAAAGAATTCATCTTTTAGCTGATAGAAGCAGGAAGCTAAAAGTGCTTCTTTTAAAAAAGAATGAATTTAAGGGGAAAAAAAAAAAAAGCAAATTGGCTGAGGAACCCTTAAGAGCTGGAGAGTTCTAATCATGGTGGGTAGGGGAGTCTTTAAGTTTCATATACAGAGACGTCTGGGTCCCATTCTTCAGCCCTGTGGGAGAAAGGATGGAAGGATGCAGGAAACTTGTGGCTTAGCTGATCAGGAGTGCCAGAAAAGACAAATTACAGCTTTGAAGAGCTGGGAAATAGTCACAGAAATGAATCACCCTTGCTAAGGTGGTAATGGCTGATTGCTGGGCGATAAGCAATTCCAGAGAGGCTCTGATGTCAAGAGCTTGAAGGTTGAGGACAAAACATCAGGAAGAACTTTTGACTGACAGTCTGAATTTCAGGTGAGTCAGAAGAGAACATTCTAAAAAAAGACTATATATATAGGATTAGGTTAAAATAGGAAGATAAATTTAAGACTATTTAAA
>NW_006408818.1:474774-475774 GCF_000296735.1 Chrysochloris asiatica
ACCATTCAGTGTTCTCATGTTCTTTTGAACAACTATCTCTTTGTCAATTTACAGATTCAGCATGAGTACAATTAAATGTTGTCCATAGCTAGTCATGATCCACACAATTGAAAGCCTTTGCATAGTCAGTAAAACACAGGTAAATATCTTTCTGATATACTCAGCTTTCAGCCAAGATACATTGGCTATCAGCAACGATATTCCTCGTTCCAACGTCTCTTCTGAATATGGCTTTAATTTCTGGAAGTTCTCTGACAATGTACGCTTGCAGCCATTTCTGTATTGCCTTTAGTAAAAGTTTACTTACATGGGATATCAAAGATATTGTCTGATGATATCCACATTCCATGGAGTCAAATCTCTTTGGAATGGGCACTAATACAAATATCTTCCAAATTTCTTGGCATAGATGAGTGAGTGCCTTCTGTGCCACCTCACGTTCTTGAAAGATTACAATTTGTATTCCATAAATTCCTGGTGCCTTGTTCTTTGCCAATTCCTTCAATGCACCTTGGACTTCCTCCTTCAGTATCATTAGCTCTTGAAACGGTTGAACATATAACCATTTCCTTTTGGTACAGTGACTCTGTGTATTCCTTCCATCCTCTTTTGATGCTTTCTGCAGCATTCAATAATTTGCCCAGAGAATCCTTCAATAATTAAAGTTGAGGCTTGAGTTTTTTCTTCACTTCTCCCAGCTTGAGTAATGCTGAGCGTGTTCTACCTTTTTGGTTTTCTGACTCCAGATCTTTGCACATTTTGTTGTAATATTTGGCCTTGTCTTCTCGAGCTGATTTTGTAATCTTCTGTTCAGCTCTTGTACGGCCTCATTTCGTCCATTTGCTTTAGCATATCTATGCTAGTGAGCAAATTGCAGAGGTTCTTCTGACATCCATTTTGATATTTTCCTTCTTTCTTGTCTCCTTAAAGCCTTTTTGCTTTTTTCATGTATGATGTTCTTGATGTCATCTCACAACTATTCTGGTCTTTGATCTCTAGT
>NW_006408818.1:476284-478717 GCF_000296735.1 Chrysochloris asiatica
AATCACCACTAATAATCAATGCATCTTGATTGCATGTTTGATCAATTTTAGATTGAAACGTTTGTAGAATTCTTCTATTTCATCCTCACTGACTTTAGTTGTTGGTAAATAATTTTGAATAATAGTGGTATTCACTATTTTATAGAGATAGTTTAAATTTTATAAATTTCTTCTTATTTTGTTTTAGAATAGAAGTGTGCTTTTCAGTCAAAAATTGTTACCACTGGAGCAATAAAAGAAAACATCATAGTAAGTGGAAAAAAGATTGAAGTTGTTAAAGACTTCATTTTTCTTGGCTCCACCATCCACACTCATGGAAGTAGGAGTCAAGAAATCATGAAGCTAATCTGTTTCATCAGACCACTTTAAAGTGTTCAAACACAAAGATACCAGTTTGAAGACTAAAGCTCACCTGATATTTTCAGTTAGCCTCATATGCATGTGAAAGTCAGGCAATGAATATGAAGACCACAGATGACTCGATGCATTTGAGTTATGGTGTTGAAGAAGAACTGCCAGAAGATGTTAGAGGAATTGCAAACAGAATGCTCATTAACAGCGAAGAGTACCAGACTTTGTCTCTCACTCTTTGTACATATTATCAGGGGGGATCAGTCACTGGAGAAAGACATCAAGCTTGGTAAAGGGAAAGACAGCAAAAAAAAGTGGGAGACCCCTGTGAGAAGGATTGGAGCAGTGGCAGAAGCAGTGAGTTCTAGTATAGCAGCAATTGTAAGGATGATGCAGGAAAGGGAAGTGTTTTGTTCTGTTGTACATAGGATCATATGTGTTGGAGCCAACTTGATGGCACTTAACAACAACAACAATTTATTATATTAATCCATTGGTTTTACTACTATTGAAAATAAAATTTTTGCTGGGAAAGCATTTCATATGATTTCATTAATTCATTCAAGGAATATTTATTTAGTGTACACAAACGTAAGGCACACTTATAGGGATTTGATATTATCAATGAAGGAAGCAGTCAAGATGGCTACCCTCATGGAGTTCCCCTTCTAGTACAAGAAAGAAGATAAGCAGTAAAAAAACATACAGAAACTCACACATAATACATATAAAATAAAACCTGTCCAAATAGCAACCTGTGTAATGCAGAAAACTATCAAGCATGAAGACTTACTCCCCTTTAATACACAGCAATAGAAATAAAATTGCCTTCTGTCAAAGGTGGAAAGTTTTCGAGAACTGGAAAAAACAAACAAGCTCAGTTCCTTCGAGTTCCTTCTCTTACAGGCTTCACTGTATGCTGTCAGAATACCAAGCAGTAGCTAAGGTGAGAGGACAAGTTCTGTTGCGAGATGCAGTTTTAGAGTGGCCAGGGCTGCCCTCATCAAGAACACAGACACTGAACACAGACTTGATGGAAATGACAAGGAAAAACTCTCCTTTTGAAGTTTTCCAAAATGATATGAATCAGCAATCCTTAGAGATATTAAATTAGTCTGGTGCTTTCCTATTCATTTTTCCTTTTTCATTACAAAGAAGTAAAAGTTTTACAAAGGAAAAGCATCTCTAGGCCAAATAATATTCTGAATGGCTCACCAGATGAGTAGCTTAGGTTTGATAACTATTCATTCATTTATTCATTCATTCTTCGTCTTTAATTTTCCCCTCCATATCTCAGCTGCCTCCTTATATTTTGTTCTCTGTCAGAATTCTGAGATGTCTGCATGCAGAAGGCCTATTGAATAATCATCTAGATTCTTAGAGTTACGTCTTTGTGTAGCTGAACTCAGGCAAGTCATGAAATACAGCAATGTCAACTCATCAATGCACATGAGTAAGCGGCTGGCACCAAACACTTCATCTGTTGTTGTTTTTGTATTTAATGACACACTGGGGATGGCATTCTAACAAAAGTAATTTTCTTTATGCAGTGACATTATAGGTAGTGATTTTGTCAGCCTTGATGATAAGAAAATATATTTATATAAGAATTTTTTTTTTTGTTCTATAATTTTGTTTCTATGTTGGAAATAAAATGATCTGGGGCTCCACTTTCTCTGGATCAAATTAAAAGAAACATCAGAAAATGGATTTTTAGATCACTGAATTTTACTGTTTTACTTAGCTGTGTGCTTTTTGTTTTAAAAAGTCTGGTGTTGTTTTCAATATGAAACTAGTGAGTAATATTATGAAGTAAAGGTTTTAATTTTTTAAAAAAACAACAAAGGAAAACACATTAAAAGAGACTACCAAACAATGAGAGTTCTTGATGCGTCCTTGTCCCAAAATTTGAAACCCACTTATCAAAATACAAGAAACTTACATTTGAGCTCCATTTTTCATTGGTGTCAGGTTTTACTGAGAGTTCTACTAAACTAGGTGGGCTGTGCTTGAACTGTCTGTCTGTCTTCTTGATCTTGATCAAATATGACACTTTCTTTGAAACCATGGAGAGGTGCTAAT
>NW_006408818.1:479142-484965 GCF_000296735.1 Chrysochloris asiatica
TACTAATAGGGCTGCTAATCTCATGATCAGCAGTTCAAAACTACCAGCTGGTCCACGGGAGAAAGACAAGACTTTCTGCTCCTGTAAAGATTTGCAGCCTTGCTAACCCTGTGCAGGGTCGTTATGAGTTGGAACCTACTCTATAGCACATAACAACAACAATAGTTATCTAATGTATTTTGTTCTTAGCTTTGAGACAATGTATTCTGACTTTCAAAATAGGACATATGTAATAGAAATATACACGGAAAGTTTATAGATAAACTGCTTAGTCACTATATCTTGTAATCGTTGTGTGTTACTAACACTTGGTATATTGATATAATAATATTTTCATGTCTTTACTTACTATGAATACATAGCCCAAGAACTTCTCTTTAGTACTATACGGTGTTATCTTTTATCTGTGCATTTGAACTCTCATGCCCGATGGATCAAACACTGTCTTTTATCAGTGGAAAAAAAAAATGTTTGCATGTGTTAATCTCAAATTTAAAAATAAGTCATTAGAGGCATAAATGTAGAGATTCCAGAGCATTCATTGAGATCCACATATTTATGATGAATGTATAAGATATATGTTTGAATCACATTAAATAAAAAATTGGCTCTTTGTATTTTGAAACAAAACATAGGATATAAAAAAGAAATGAATCCTTATATTGGTTGGTTGTTGCTGTCTAAAATTTCAAAGTCTGATAAAAGGAAGTCAAAAAATTTTGAACTGACCTTTTGAATTTATTTTTGTTCCTTTATGAAACCACCTGAGATCTTACTTCTATCCTTTTATTTATGGTACAAGGCATTATATCAGAGTTCATGAAACTAAAACGTGTACCGTTCATATTTGTATAATTGCATGAGAGCTAATTTCAATGATTAATGTTTCCTTTGAAAAGTTACTACAGATTTCCAATGCAGAATCTAACATTAATAGAGATCAAACACCTTCTGATGATTAATTTGGCTCAATTAATCTTATATCCAAAAAAATAAATAAATAAGAGGCAAAATTCTAGCATGTCTACAAGAGATGGGGATTTGCTCTTGCTTTGTTTTGTGTTTGTTTTGAGAATGAAGGAGCCGAAAGAACATCTTCCATGTTTGCAGAGAAGATCCTTCCTGTATGTAGAGAAAAGCAGCCTAGTAAAAGGATGTCAGATCTGATTTTCCTAAATAAGGAGATTGCATGCTGTAAAAGGTTAACACTCTCAGCTATAAATAGAAAGGTTGGAGGTTAGAGGCCACCTTGTAAGAAAGGCCTCCCTGACAATCTCCTCCCCAAAAATAGACATTGGAAACCTTATGGAACATGTTTTACTGTGACACACAGGGGTTGCCATGATTCAAAGTCAACTCAATGACAATAAAGGGTTTTGATTTGGAGGCTTGGTGGTGGTGGTGGTGGTGTTAGGTGCCATCAAGTCCGTACCAACTCATAGCGACACTATGCACAACAGAACGAAACACTGCCCAGTCTTGGGCCAACCTCATTACTGTTAGCACGCTTGAGGCTAGCCGTGTCCAATTCCTGTCTCCTCATTTTGTGGTTACACCTGCTTTGTGTTGTTTTGCATCCCATTGGGAATTCTTACTTTTTAAAATCTATTTTCTTTTGAATTGTATAATTTCCTTAATTTCTTCAATGGCACATCTGGTCACCTCTTCAAATATTATCTGCGGGTCATTTCACTTTTCTTTCTTTTCTTTTCTTTTTTTTTCCCTGTCCTTAACATAGCAATAAAATATCACTACCTTCCTCCTCCTCTCCCCCATCTTACCTCTTTTCTCCTCCTCTCACTGACATAAATAAACACCAGCAATAGTCTCACTCCTAATAGCCTACATAAATAGATAAAAAAAATAATAAAAACATTTTGCCTGGCTACCCAAAGGCATCAAGACTTCACTGATCTTTTGTTAACTGGTTTGGTGGTGTTATTAGGATGTCTACCTGCCAACCTAAATTTTGTATTGTGTTTTCTATTTTGCATTTTAGTTGTCTACAAAACAAAGTTTTGTCTTTGAACATTGAAATCAAGCAATTAATAGATGTCTGTTGTTGTTAATGAGTTTTTTATTCCATGTTACAGAAGCTATCTAAACAGGATGGAAAGGGAGGTTAGATATGAGATAAAGATATTGTGTAACTCACAGTCACTCATTTATTTGTAAGTTCTATTAGATGAGTGGATTTTTTTTTTTTTTTCTCTCTTCTTCTTGGTCCCTTGTAAGCCTAAGGGATAAACTGTGGTAATGTAAAATTTTATTCATTGCACTTTCTATTATTTAGTAGAATATCTCTCTTATTCCTCTCTAATAAAATTACTTTGCTGAATACAGATCTTTTCAGCACTGTGCCTCAGCTTTTTAACTTGTGAATGGGAATCATAGTTGCTCACTGGATATTTGCTAAAGTAAATGTGATAAATTTCACTAATACTATTTTCAAAATGTGGAATAATATAAAAATGAACTGTATTTAAAAAAAATATTTACTTATAAGTCTGCTTTAATGTTTTCATACATGTTCATTCAGTTGTCTTGTTACATAATTCAACTTGCATTTATTTGCTCAACTAAACTATACAGCTTTCTTATTATACTCCATGTGTACTTGTAACTGCTGAGACTATAGCATGAACACACCTTAGTGCCAAAAATCAGAAAAAAAAATATCAAGTAAGCTGAAGCCCGCATATATCAGATGATGAGAACTAATGCAGGTCTGACTCAGAGACTATAGGACAGAGTACAACTGCTCCTTAGTGTTTCTGAGACTTGAAATCTTTATGAGAGAAGACAGCTTCATCTTTCTCTAACTGAGCAAATAGAGGGCTGGGTTTGAACCAATGACCTGTAGTTAACAATCCAGTGACAAACCCACAGTGCCACCAGGACTCCTTAGATGATGCAAAGGGAAATTAAAAGGTATACAAGAGTGGACATGAGAGAGTGCTGAAGTTAGCAGGAAGTTACAATTTTTATTAAGAAGGTCAGGAAAATTCTCATCAGAAAGCTGAGATTAAGAAGAATGTTTGAAGTGAGGGTGAAAACCATGTGAGTATCTAGAAAGAAGAGTTTGTTCTTGTTGCTAAGTGCCCTCCAGTCAGTCCTGACTCATAGTAACTCTGTATAGGGTTTCAGAGAAATGACTGGGGAGTTGGAACCACCAACCTTATGGTTTAAACAGAGCTTGCAGTGGTCCACTGCTTATCCTGCAGTGCCTGCCACACCAGGAAAAAGGAACAAATGTAAGGACTTTGAGGCAATAGGATACTTGGCACCATTAAGGAACAATGAGAAGATTTCTGCTGTTAGTGAGCAGTAAGAAAGGGAAGAGTAGTGACGGCATAAAGTCATCCTCATAATGGGGAGGATGTCATATAGGGACTACATGTGACCTGAACTTTGACTCTCCAGGAAATATAATATGAAGACTTTGTGGGGTTTTGAGCAAGGTTCAATCTGTATACCATAAGGTCAAAAGACCAAAGAGGGACAAACAAGGTTAGGTAGGAATCTGTCACCATACTTCAGCTGAGAAGGGATGATGACATAGACCACAGTGACATTTGTATCATTTGGAAAGAAAAGCATCTTATTGTGTTTTTAAGATATAAATGGCATCATGTACTGTTGGAGTTATTATAAGTGAGATAGATGAAACAGAGCCTGGTTTTATGTCAGACAGATGGAATAATGGAATTGCCCATGACTGAGTTGTGGAAAGAGCAGATATTGTATGTGTGTAACTGTTTTAATTTCTTACTGCTATTATCTCAGTAACACCAAAAGTGGGTGGCACTAACTCATTTCTGCCAAGAAATTTGGAAGACAACTATCTGGCGGACTGATTGCAAGAGATCCGTATTTATTCCCATTCTAAAGAGAGGTGACCCAATGGAATGCAGAAATCATCGTATAATCTCTTTGATACCCTAGTGAGTACACAATCATGAATTGACTGAGTATTTCCAGAGGTTCAAGCCAGATTCAGAAGAGGCCATGGAACAAGGGATATCATTGCTGATGTCTGATGGATCTTGGCTGAAAGCAGAGAATATTAGAACGATGTTCACCTGTGCTTTATTGATTACGCAAAGGCTTTTGGTTGTGTGGATCATGACAAGCTATGGATAACATTGCCAACTATGAGTATTCAAGAACACTTAATTTTGCTCATGAGGAATCTGTACCTGGACCAAGAAGCAGTTGTTTGAAGAGAACATGGGAACACTGAATGGTTTCAAATTAAGAAAGATGTGCGACAAGGTTGTATTCTTTCACCATACATATTCAACCTGTATGCTGAGCAAATAATCTGAGAAGCTGGGTTCTATGAAGAAAAATGTGGCATCAGGATTGGAGGAAGACTTATTAACAACCTGTGATATGCAAATGATAGATACAACCTTGCTGCTAAAAGTGAAGAGGACTTAAAGCATTTACTGATGAAGATCAAAGAGCACAACCTTCAGTATGGATTATATTTCAATGTAAAGAAAACAAAAATCCTCACCACAAGACCAACAAACAACATTCTTATCAATAGAGAAAAGATTGAAGTTATCAAGGACTTTATTCTTCTTGGATCAACTATCAGCACTCACGAAGCAGCAGTCAAGAAATCAGAGGACGTATTGCATTAGTCAAATCTGCTGCACAAGACCATTTTAAAGGGTTGAAGAGCAAAGATGTCAGATTGAAGACTAAGGTGCACCTGATCCAAGCCATGGTATTTTCAGTAAGCTCATATGCATGCGAAAGCTGGACAGTGAATAAGAAAGACCGTAGAAGAATTGATATATTTGAGTTATGGTGTTGGAGGAGAATACTAAGAGTGCCATGGGCTGCCAAAAGAACCAATAGATATGTTTTGGAAGAAGTTCTGCCAGAGTGCTCCTTGGAAGCCAAGATGACCAAACTTTGTCTCTCATACTTGGGACATATCGTCAGGAGGGGCCAGTCAGTGGAGAAGGATATCATGTTGGTTAGGTGGAATGTCAGAGAAAAAGCAGAAGACCCCCAACAAGATGGATTGGCCAAGTGGCAGCATCGATGGAATCAAGCGTGACAACAGTAGTGAGGTTGGCACAGGATCAGGCAGTGTTTCATTCTGCTGTGCATAAGGTCACTATGGGTTGGTACCTACTCTACTCAATAGCACCACCACCACCAACAACAACAGCAACCAACCTTAATGGGCCTCATAACAACTTAGTTGTCTTGAGTTTTGTTTTGATTTTGCATCTGTAATATTTCTGTAAGAATCTCTCGTAGCATAATGGTACCAAGTTGAGCTGCTAACCTCAAGGTCAGCAGTTGAAAACTACCAGCTATTCTATGGGTGAAAAATGAGGTTTTCTGCTGCCATAAAGATTTTCAGCTTTGGAAACCCTACTCAGGGTCGCTATGAGTCATGGCACACCACCACCACCACACCAGTGTTTCTGTAACCTTGTCTACTTACACTTCTCACTGTCTAATATTACCCTTCAATTCCTATTCCTGAATTATGAAAAACTCTGCCAGTATCTAAAATATCGGTGACATAGTTTCCAGCTTCACAGTAACACACAGACCACCTCGAATGACAATCTGACAGATGAGTGGTGCATCTGCTTGTCAAAAGTTAAGTTTTCACACTGTCAGTTTCAGTGCTCAAATCAGCAGTGTACCATATTGGACTTAGGTTTTTTTTTTTTTAGAATGAAGAAATGACCATATCCTTATTCTTATTCATATTGAAAACTTAGATCTAATGAAATTTTCTTGTATGCAAAAGAAGATTAATAGTTTTAAAGTCTTCTTAACTATATA
>NW_006408818.1:486247-488048 GCF_000296735.1 Chrysochloris asiatica
CTTGTAGTGTGAATATGTATTTCGCATTGCATCTTGCATCAACAGAATACAGAAAAGAGATAAAAAGGAGTACTTTAAGAAAAATCATATTTTAGTCTAATTGTAATTGTTGTTAAGTGTTATCCTATTGGTTCCAACTTATTTTGAAATTATATATGGTTTCCAAGGAGCAGCTGGTGAGTTTGACTGCTGACCTTGTGGTTTGAAATCTATGTTGTTGTGGTTATATGCCATGGAGTCTTATGTGTATATATATATTATACATAAGACTGTAGAAGAATTGATGCATTAGAGTTATGGTGTTAAAGAAGGATATTAAAAGTACCATGGACTGCCAGAAGAACAAAAAAAATCTGTGTTGGAAGATGTACATTCAAAATGATCTGTAGAAGCCAGGATGGCCAGACTTCATATCTCAGACTTCAGATATACTGTCAGGAGGGACAAGTCCCTGGAGAAGGACATCATGTTTTGTAAAGTGCAGGGTCAATGAAAATTAGGGAGACCCACAATAAGATGAATTAGCACCTAACCACAACAACATTATAGTGAAGGGTGAAATAAATATGTTAACTAGAAATCAGGAAAGCTCAGAACAGTTTCATGCGGAAGCTATAAAATAGAGCATGTGTGTTGTCTTTAGATGGGTAGGTAGAAAATGTCCAGACTGTGGGACACTACTTATTGTATTGGGCAGATGTGCTTAAAAAAAAAGACAGTTAAAGTTTTAAAAAGCAAATGTGTCACTTTGTTGAATACGATACATCTAACTTAAACCATGATCTTTTCAATCATCTCATGTGCATGTAAAAGTTGAATAGTGAAAAGAGATAACTAAAGAAGAGTTGATATACTTGAAACGTAGTGTTGAGAAAGAATATTGAGTATACCGTGAACTACTAAAATTACTGGTGTGGGGCTATGAGATAAAGCACTGGACTGCAAGGTCCATTTGAACCACAAGGTCAGTGGTACAAACTCACCAGTCACTCCTGGGAAACCCTATACAGGATCCCTAGGAGTTAGAACCAGCTGTAGTAAACACCTAGGTCTGAACAACAAATAAAAGCACAAACAATCCAGTCATGGAAAAAATACAATGCAAATGCTCTTTAGAAGTAGAGATAACAAGACTTTAACTCATTGAATTTATACACGTGGTCTGGAAAGACTGTTCAAAAAGGACATCCTATTTGGTAAAATACAGGGCCAAAAAAAATTTAGGGAAGTCATCAAAGGGATGGTTTAACACTTAAGATGGCAAAGGATCAGGCAACACTTTGTTTTATTGTACTTAAGGGTGCCCTGATTGAAAGCCCACTCCACACAGACCAGTTTAGAGATATAGAGTTCCCCAAGGGTCTCATTATATGAAAAAAGGGAAACGTGGCAGAAATGGACAGACAGTCTAATGAGGTAAGGGTAGTTTACCTGTTTAACAGTATTGCATACAACTTGCTACATTTAATCAATGATCTTTTCTTGCACAAACTTCTAAGACAAAGTAGTAATGATCATTTCAGGAATTTGCAAAATGAACTTTGATCATTGTTGTTTTTTGGTGCCTTAGCGATATCTCCAACTCAAGGTAACCCTATTCAGGGTCACTGTGAGTCGGAAGAGATTCTACAGCACATGACCACCACCACCACCAATTAAGTCTTATTCCAAACCTGATGTCACATTCTTCTTCATATAATCCAGCTTCCTGAGTTATTTGCTCAGCACACAAACTGAATTAAGTATGGTGAAAGGATACAATCCCAATACATTCCTATCCTCATTTTTAATCATTCAGTAT
>NW_006408818.1:489543-499738 GCF_000296735.1 Chrysochloris asiatica
AAGTCATCATTTGTAATTTTATATTCAACTGTTTTTCTTCTTCTTTTTTTATTATTCAATTTAGCATTTCAGTGATGGAAAGTAAAATTACAGTCTCTTCTGAGTTCCATTTTGTTTTTTATTTATTTCCTGTCTTTTTAATGACATTTTGCTTTTTTCCAGTATTATCCTGATGTCATTCCAGAGTTTTTCTGGGTTTTGGTCATTAGTGTTTAATTCAGCAAATCTATTTTTATATGGTCTCTAAATTTGGTTGGGATATGTTCAAGGTCATATTTTGGTTCTCATAAGCTTATTTTAATTTTCTTCAGCTTCAGCCTGAATTTGCAATGAAGCAATTGATGGTATACTGCAGAGTGGGCTCCAGACCTTGTTTTGACTGATGATATTGAGATTTTCCCCTGTTTCATCCCACAATTATAGTCTGTTTGATTCAGGTGTATTCTATAATGTGAGGTCCATTTGTACAACTGCCTTTTTATTATTATTTTTTTAAGGCATTTGCAATGAATAAATCACTGTTTTTTTTTAAATTCTGTCATATCTCCAGCATCATTTTTGCCACCATGGTCATATTTCCAACTATTGATCCTTCCTCTTTGTTTCCAAACTTTGCATTCCAATCACCAGTAATTATTAATTCATCTTAATTACATGCATAATCAATTTTAAGCTGAAGAATTTGGTAGAATTCCTCAATTTCATCATTGACTTTAGTGGTTCGTGTGTAAATTTGAATAATAGTGGTATTTACTGATCTTTCTGGTAGGCGTTTGGATATTATCCTCTCACAGACAGTATTGTACTTTAAGATAGCTCTTTAGATGCTCTTTTTAATGGTGAAATCTGTGCAATTTCTCTTGAATTTGTTGTTTCCAACATCGTAAAACATATGATTTTCAGATTCACAATGGCCAAGACCTGTCTTTTTCAGCCATCTAATGTGTAGTATATCAATCTTTAGGTTCTCTATTTCATTTTTGACAATTTCCAATTTTCCTAGCCTTGTAATTTTTACATTTCGTGTTCTGATTATTAACAAATATTTCCAGCAAGTTCTCCTCAATTTGAGTTGTGCCCATCAGCAAGTGAAGGTCCCCGAAAGTCTACTACATTCACATCATCATAGTCAGGTCTACTTTGAGGAGGCAGCTCTTCCATGGTCATGTTTTGAATGCCTTCCATCCTGAGGGACTCATCTTACAGCATTATATTTGACAATGTTCTGCTGCTATTACTAAGGTTTTCAGTGGTTAAACATTCAGAAGTAGTTTGTCTCTCCTCCTTTTTAGTCTGTTTTAGACTAAAAAACCTGTTCCCCATGGGTGATCCTGTTGATATGTAAAATACAGGTGGCATAGCTTCCATCATCAGAGCAACATGTAAGTCATCGTAGTATGACAAACCAACACATGAGTGGTGGGAATGTCCATTGTGGTAAAGTGAAATATAAAGGAAACAGCCTTGCAGCTATTCTTTCATATGCTGCCCTACTTTGTGCTTGGCAAATTTATATGCAGAGCATCAAAGTGAATTCCCGTTCTCCTCATTTAATAGATCGGCATAGCTCAGGTGTCTACTAGTGTTCCACCAGTTGCTGATTGTTATTATTGTCCATAAGTGTCTTTGAGTCAGTTCCAACTCATATTGCACATGTGATTGAGCCCCTGAAATATTTGAACTACTTACCTTGTTTATCCTACAGACCCACATGAGGACCACACAGTTGCTAATGTTGCTAAGTGTCATTGATTTGGTTCTGACTCATAGCGATCTTCTATAGGATTTCCGTGGAACGGCTAGTGAGATTGAACCATGGACCTTGTGGTTCAAACTGACCTTGCAGTCCAGAGATTTATCCCACAGCACCACACCAGGTGTGGTTTATAATATGAAATCAGCCCAAAACAACAACAGAAAAAGCATACAGCTTATTATTCTGGTTGTGAATATTTAAAACACTAAAATATTGAAATGTCATTAATAAATTACATAGTATGTTAAATTCCAAACAGAAAATGTGTTACTGCTGTAGTTAGGTATCATCAAGTCCATTCTGATGTTAGCTGCCCTCTGGACAACAGAACGGAACACTGCCTGGCTCCCGAACATCCTCACAATTGTTAGATTTGCGCCCATTGTTTCTGTTACTGTCTCAATTCATCTCTTTGGGGATCTTCTTTTTTTCATTGACCTTCCATTTTACCAAGCATGACTTTTTTTTTCTTTTTTACCCCAGAGATTGGTCCCTTCTGATAACATTGTCCAAAGTATGAAAGACAGACTTGCCATCCGGCTTCTAAGAAGCATTCTGGCTATACTTCCTTCAGTACATGTTTGTTTAACTTTGGCAGTCCGTGGCATTTTTAATATTCTTCTTCAACACCATAATTCAAATGTATCAATTCTTTTCTGGTCTGCCTTTTTCATTGTACAATTTTTACATGCATCTGAAGCAATTGAAAATACCATGGCTTGGGTCAGATACATGTTAGTCCTCAAACTAATACACTTTAATGTTACCTTTTGTAGCAGATTTGCCTAATGCAATCAGTTGTTTGAAATCTTGACTACTATCTCCATGACTGTCAAAAATAAACAGTGCAGCATTTTCCAAAATTCTTTTACCATTGATTTATTGTTGTTTTATTTTTAAAAGATTTTCTTACAGGATTAAAAATTCTGAGGATGCTTACCAACTTTCTAGGTTAAAGAATTAATGAATTTCCAGCAACCTTATTAGAAAATGTATATATGACAGTAACTAGTAACTATATACTTAATATGGAATCCTTGTGTGGTGCTGCAGGTTAATGCACTGGACTGCAAGATTGGTTTGAACTACAATGTTGGCAGTTCAAGCTTATCAACCATTCCTTGAAAACCCTGTACAGGGTCACTATGAATCAAAACTAAGTTGATGGCACTTAAAAACAACAACATATAGTTATACACAACAAAATGCTAAATATGCAACATCATCATCCTAATTGCAAAATATACTCTTACAGGGAAAATGTATATTTTTCATTAAGATGTATTAGTTTAATAGCAAACAGGCACTTGCGTATAGAATTGAATACATATGCACATTCAAAGCTAATTTCAACATTTGACTTGTTTTTTAAGCCCTATATCTCTCTCATTTAAATTTCACTAGGAATAGTTTATACAAAATGAATCAAGATCAGTTTGCACCAGTATATATTTACCCTTTTATTAATTACTGATGATTTAATCTTCAGACTGAAAAGTTGTTTGAACTACAAAGTCAGTGGTTCAAGCTCACCAACTGCTACTTGGAAACCCTATACAGGGTTGCTATGAGTCAGAATTGACTCAACGGCACTTAACAACAACAACATCCTTTAAAATGGCAAAAATCAAATAATAGTATATACTTTTAATCGAGAAGAAAATTACATTTTCTCCAATACACTATAAAATGTAAATAAAATTGTCTTTGTTTTGGGATAACTTCAATTGTATTTCAAATCAAATAATATGAAACTGCATTTAAATAAGTGCTTCTTTATACAGGTGTCAAGAAGAGCTTATACTTTACTTAGAATTTATTCTGCTGTGATATTTGCTGAAATTTATAGAAGAAGGATGTGGACATTTATCATATGATTACATGCTTCTCTGAGAAAAAAAAGATGATGAAATTTCAAAAGCCTAAACAATACTGTTTAATTGATTTAGGATAACGTTCCTAGGCAAAACCAGTAGGGTAGTTCTTTTATTTTCCACAGTTAATAGGAAATTAATTCTGTTTAAACAGTGTCCATAATTTAAAAAATAAATAAATAAACTTGAGAAACATTTCTGGTTTCTTCTGTAGGATGTCTTTGCCTTTATTAATAGCCTGTGTCATTCTTTAAAAATGAAAGTTCATCAAAATCTTTAAAATGAAGAAAAAGGAGTGTACAAAATATTCAATGATGGAATGTAATCTTATATAAAACTCATTTAAATGTCTTTTAGAAAAGGAGAGGTATATAGTAAAATCACAGTAAAGTGAAGGAAAAAAAAGAGAAAATGAAGTGTTTTCTGTTCATCTTTTTCTTTTCCTGTTATCACATTCTCCTCTATCATGTCCTTTCCTAGTCCTCTTCTCTTCTCTCCCAGGTCAAAATACACATAATTACCAAGTTAAATGTAGGCCTTTAATTAGTGCCTTATCTCATTGCAAAGCCAAAGAATTAGAAATTAATTTAAATTTAATAAATGTGACAGCTTCTATTCAGAGACAGAATTCCCTTAAATCACCACCTTATTCTTCATTAAATTTAGGTACTGCTGAATATTTTGCAAAATAGAAAATCTGTTTTAGAAGATATATTAGACAGCATTCCACCATTAGAAAAACCTTAATATTTGCTATTGGACTATTTATTTACAACCACACTGTCATAATCACTTACAGATACTGTAATACTAAAAGAGCTGAAATTGTTTCCCACTGTTTGTCAGTATCATCATTCTGGCAACTTTTCCTAATTATTTCCCCCTTCAATTATGTTATTTGTTCAAATTTACACATCTCTAATAAAATAACAATTAAATTATAGTATTGGCAGTGGCCTGAGCAATTTTCACTAAAAATAAAAACACACACAACTACTTCATTTTATTAAAGACAGAATGCAAATCCTACTTTGTTTTGGGGTCGTTTGAAAGATCCTACTCTTAGTTAGAAGAAGAGTTAAGATTGGCACTGCTTTTATTTTTATTACCATCATATTTATCTACATTTTATTTACTAATTCATCAAATGTTCTTTGAGACTCAAAGAAATGGTCTATTATTTATCTGTCAGTTTGTCATGCAGTAGCCGCTGCTCACTGGAAACTATGGCAACTGAAAGGAACCCTGCACCACCCATCTAGAGACTTTTATTCGGGGTGAGGAAGAGTAAGGTGACTTCTGCCTGAGAAGTAAAGATCAACAGGAAGGGAGTGGTCTTATATAGATTCAAATCAAGAGATCACACGTCATTGCTGGGGAGATTTAGCTCCGGCCTATTGAAAGACATGTTGCCTTTTAAACTACGCCCCTTGTAGATTAGTTTGGCGGGGAAACAGAAGCCTAAGGTTACAAAATGGAGTTGAAGGGAAGGGAGAGGGAAGAATCCGGAAGGTACAGCCTAAAATGGCGGGCCTGATTGTGACTGACTGATTATTGTAACAGCAACAGTATTTCAAAACCCAGCAGGGTCATCCCTAGTGAACAGGCTATCATGGAGCATCCAGATTAAGAGAGAATCGAAATGCCTGGTGTTCTACTTCTGAAAAGCAGCCAAGGGAAAACCCATGAATCACAACATAATGTTGTTTAAAATAGTACGAGAAAATGAGCCTCATAGATTGAAAGGTATTTAAAGTGTGCAGTGGACACAAATAAGTGAAGCTAATACAGGACCAGGCAATGTTCCTTTCTGTTGTATAAGTGGTTACCAGGAGATGGAGGCAACTCAATGGCAAATCACAACTTTAGCTCAGGAATTAAAGTCAGGAAAAACAAACAAACAAATAGAAACTATTCATTTAGGGATCTTAGGAAACAAGAGAGCCAGACAGCATACAAACAAAGTACAGGTAATACTCAGAGTCACAGTGTTGAGCACATACCCACATAAACACACTTGGAAGAAGGACCTATAACATGGAGTTAGTAATTTAGTCCCTTCCAAAAAGTTACTTGAGTTATTTGAGTCCTAAAATGGAATTTATAAATATCAAATACAGCTTTGTGGAATGAATGTTATAATCATAGGGAACTAGTGCAAACTCTACGATGTGGAAATAAATTGGTAAGTTTGTTTTGTAGAAATAAAATGTTGGCAAGTGTGCTATATTGAGTTAAAGGGGGAATATGGATGAAACCAAAAAGAAGGAAGTGTGTACAAACAACCGAACACTATGGGCACCAATGATATACTTTTATACTAACTGATTTAGCAATTTAACTAAATACTAATGGCAAAAATTTGTGACAGCAAACCACTCTCTACCAGTCCTCTTTCTCAACTGTTGTTATTGTTAAGGGTTATTGAGTTGATTTTGACCCATAACGACCCTGTACAGGGTTTCCAAGGAGCAGAGAGTGGGTTTGAACTATCAGTCTTGTGGTTCACAGTCCAGTGCTTAGCCTAGGTTCAGTAATCCATAGCAATGGTCTCACAGAACTCAGAAATAATACTCACAGCTATGGAGTTTATTAAGGAAGTTATTGTTGTTAAGTGCCATAAAGTTGATTCCAACTCACAGTGATCCTGTATACTGGTTCCCAGGAACAACTAGTGAGTTTGAACCATTCAACTTATGGTTGAAACTGACCTTGTGGTATAGTACTTATAATACAGTGCCATACCAGCACTGCACTAGGGAAATAAACAGGTCAAAATTCAGGGTCAAAAATGCTGAGGGCACAGTTGTTCCAGTCAGTTGCTGAAAAATTCCCATAGCTATGACTGTACCATAAGCTCAGCATGATGGCACTTGGCTCTAGTTCCGTGAGTCAGCAAATCTAAGTCTCCCACTTAAGTGCCTGAAGGCATCCAACTCTATAAGCAACCTTCCTCCTCAAAGGCACTCAGCTTTTACCTGTTTTGTGGACTGGAAAGTTAATTGCGCTGTCTCAGGCTCTGGTTTTTGGTTCTGCGGTTGCTAGTCCTCCTCTGCCACCCCTCCAGTCTTACAGCTTTCTATTCCTGGGTTGAGGAATTCCAGTGCACCAGAATCTTGGGATCCAAAGACATGCTCCACTCCTGGTTCTTCTTCTTAGATGGTACTGAGATCCCCCCTCCTGCTTCTGAGATTTTTTGTTGTTGTTGTTAGGTGCCATCATGAGTATGGACTCATAGCAACCCTGTGCACAACAGAATGAAACACTGCCCAGTTTTGGGCCAACCTCACAATTGTTGCCACACTTGAGCCCATTGATGCTGCCATTTTCCCAATCCATCTCACTGGGGGTCTTCCTCTTTTTCTCTGACCCATCCACCTTATCAAACATGATATCCTTCTCCAGTGAATAATCCCTCTTGACAATATGCCTGAAGTATGAGAGACAAAGTCTTGTCAACCTAGCCTCCAAGGAGCACTCTGGCTGTGCTGCTTCCAACAGTGGTCTGTTGGTTCTTTTGGCATCCCATAGTATTTTTAATATTCTCCTCCAACACCATAACTCAAATGCATCAATTCTTCTGTGATCTTCCTTATTCACTGTTGAACTTTCACATGCATATGAGGTTATTGAAAATGAACCCATGCTGAAGTTTCAAGTTTTTGCAATTATAATGAACTCTGTACAGTTAACTCTAAACAATTACAAATAACTCATCCTATCAGTAATTTTTCTCATCTTCTGTTACCCACATTCAACAGGGCAGAAATGTTTGGTGGGATTTACACACTGTAAGAGACATATTATATTATACCACTACACTACAGGCCACCTCCAGGCTCTTCTAGGCACTGCCTAATTCATACATGATGGGTTAGCTTTTCCTAAATGATTTTAATTCCGCACACCCATGAAAGTTTGTAAGTCAGCCACTTTTTGCCATTATTGTCTCCCAGTTTTGAAAGTAAGTCTAATTTACCCATTGCTATCAACTCAGTCCTTGATATAAAGAATCATCTGTTTTTATTGGAACTTTAGCCATCTGATTCATAAGCAAAGTCCAGTCCATAAAAAACCATCTAAGTTGCAGTAATTTGCACTAACTCAAACATCTCTTTCTTCATTTGGTTGGGTTCTAGTCAGTTCAGCTCTAGTCATTTTTGCTATGTCAAATGGGTACCAGCGGCAAGCTTGGGAGTCCAAACACCCCTCCCTGTATTTCAGACCAGCTTGCCTCATCACTTACTCAAATGCTCTCTCAGCCTAGTCTTCCATGGGCTAGGTAAGTGGCCATAGGCTCAGGAATCCATAACACTGCCTAAACTCCAGACCACCAAGTCCTTCCTCTTTTCTCAACTCATTTCTTCATTGCTGCATTATTTCCCACTTCCACTCATCAAGCGTACCCAGAGGGTCACCAGTGAAGTAAACCAGGCTATCTGCTTGCCATCTCCCTTTAACTTTCAGTACTAGAATGTGGTTTTCTCTGTTAAACATGTTTTTTTTTTTTTTTTTTTATGCCTCGATGTATCTAATAGCAAATTGCTTACTTGAAATAAAAAATGGCTGTCATTTATTCATTCCACAGGCCTTTTCTTTAAGCATAAATCTACTGTTCTATCAACAGTTTTGGGTTTGTTTCCACCTCAGGCCCTTAATTTATATCCAGGCAATGGCTTAAAATGAAGCCAGTTCATTCCAGGAAATTCCTAACTCTCATTTTAGCATATCCAATCAAATACAGGCTGAAGGTGGGCTTATCTGTTCTCTGTAAACAATGTTGTTGTTGTTAAGTGCCATCGAGTCGGTTCCGACCCATAGCGACCCTGTACAGGGTTTCCGAGGGTGTAAATCTTTACGGGAGTAGAAAGCCTCATCTTTCTCCCGCGGAGCGGCTGGTAGTTTCGAACCGCTGACCTTAAGGTTCGCAGCCCGATTCGTAGCCACTACGCTACCAGAGCTCCCCAAAATTCCTATTATATGTTTTCATGTAGCCTCAGACCTGTTGCTGTCAGGGTGAATTGAGTAGGATCAAATATTTGTGTAATCAGGAAGCCTTTTGCCACAGGTGACTTCAGTAGCAGGTTTTCTAACCTCAGTTGCATTATAACATCTCATATTTATTTCAACCAGTACAGTTGATAATAATTGAAGTAACCATTTAAAAATGAAAAGTTTGACTTCCCATGACCCTTTGTTCTTTCTCTTACAAAATCTTATACCCTCATGAGTCTGGAGCCTTTGAAAAAATCCCCACTTCTGACACCAACTGCAAAAAAAAAAAAAAAAAAAACGTGACAACAAACCATCCTCCCACAACCTTCTCACTTACTTACATTCGATAATTCATTGCAATAGCAACACAGAACTCAGAGACAATACTCACAGTTTCTAGGGTTCATTAGAGAAGTGAACAGATTACAATTCAGGGTAAAAAATTCTCAGGGCACATTTGTTCCAGTCAATTGCAGATAAATGTCCAAAAGACACACCATTCCACCATAAGCCTCACCATAAGGCACTCGGCTTTAGCTCTGCAGGTCAGCAAAGCTAGATGCCCCACTTAAGTGCCAGGATGAACTATACTCTGCAAGCAAGCTTTCTTCCCAAAGTTACTCAGTTTTACTTGCTCTTTGGCCTGGGCCGTCCATTGCTTTGCCTTGTGTTCTGATTATTGGTTTTGCTGCTGCTTCTCTTCTGCAAATACTGTAGTGTCACAGCTTTCTGTTCTTGGGTTGAGAAGGTTCAATGCACAGGAATTTGGAAGTCCAAAGGACATGCTTCAACTCCTGGCTCTTTTTCTTTGATGTTAATGAGATCCCCCTCCTACTTCTGAGATATCTCAATTCAAACCCATGCTACAGTTTCAAGTTTTTACAATTACAGTGAACTCTGCTAACCTCCACAACTGTATCACATAATACTATCAGTATCTTCTCCAACATTCTCTTACCCAGGCCCAGAAGGGCAGAAATGTTTGGTGGGAGTTATAGACTATGCCTAGAAGAGCTATTTGGTAATTCACTATACCGCACTAATTATTAAGCAAGGGAATAAAAGTGATAATTTGTACTTCCTGAAAACTACTGACTACTTGAAATGTGCATTATATGTAGATCAGTTGAAAAGCAGAAAGACAATTAAATTTGTAGTGGAAGGAAAGGAGTAGGGTATGGAGTTACATAGAGCTCACAGATTTGAGGAGAGTGGGGAGAAATGTTTAATGATACACTACTACTTGAAACTGAGTAAATGGTTGTTGTTGTTATTAGGTGTCATCAAGTCGGTACCGACTCAGAGCAACCCTATGCACAACAGAACAAAACACTACCCAGTCCTAGGCCAACCTCACAACCATTGCTACACTTAAGTCCATTGATGCTGCAATTTTGTCAATCAATCTCGTTGGGGGTCTTCCTATTTTTCTTTACCAAACATGATATCCTTGTCCGGTGACTGGACCTTCCTGACAGTGTGTCTGTATGAGAGACAATGTCTGGTCAACCTGGCTTCCAAGGAGCACTATGTTGTTGTTGTTGTTAAGTGCCATCGAGTCGGGTCCGAC
>NW_006408818.1:499853-502318 GCF_000296735.1 Chrysochloris asiatica
ATCTTTCTCCCGCGGAGCGGCTGGTAGTTTCGAACCGCTGACCTTAAGGTTCGCAGCCCGATTCGTAACCACTACGCTACCAGAGCACTATAGCAGTATTTTATTCAACACAGATCTATTTGTTCTTTTGGCTGCCCATGGTACTTTCAATATTCTCCTCTAACAACATAAGTCAAATGCATCAATTCTTCTACAGTCTTCTTTATTCATGGTTCAATTTTACATGCATATGAGGTTATTCAAAATACCATGGCTTGAGCCAGGTGCACCTTGTATTGATTTTTTATTGAGACAAGGGAATATGCAAGTAAATAAGTTAAAGCAGAAATCAAGACATTTGAAATATTATATGTGTGTGTATGTTTTTCTGCACGTATTAAAGTAATTGTATATCAGTACTTGGTGAGGAAGACTCACCAGTGAGATGGATTTGCAAAGTGGCAGCATCAATGGGCTCAAGCATGGCAACCATTGTGAGATTGGCCCAGGACTGGGCAGTGTTTCATTCTGTTGTACACAGGGTCACTATGAGTTGGTACTGACTCAATGACACCTAAAAACAAAAACAACTTGGTGATGGAATCCTGGTGTGCTGCTACAAGACAATGAACTGGACCTCAAGGTATGTTCGAGCCACAAGGTCAGTGGTTCAAACTCACCAGTTGCTCCTATACAGGGTCACTATGAGTCAAAACTTACTTGACAGCACTTAACAACAACACTTAGTGATATATTCTTTGCTCAAAATACTTTATATAACAATGCTATTTATCCATTGAATTAATTGAAATAAAAACTGCTTGCATAAACAAACTGAGTATTTTAAATGATCATTATTATTTGGTTCATGTTAGTTATGAAGAGACTACATATTATTCATGAAAAGTAGCCTTGTGGATTATTTTTTTTGCAACAAATTCTCAACTTTTTTTTCTTTATTTTCATCTAGGATTAATTAGATGGTTACTTACTGCTCAGTGCATATTTATGTTCATTTTTTAAATTCAGGTTAATACACTCAGAGATGATATGTGTTAATAAAAATATTAATTTAGAGAAGAGTTAATGAACTTAGACTGTTGAAAAAAACAGTTAGAATATATTTCTTAATATTGGTATCTTTCCTAAAAGCTTGAACTATAAGGAAATGAATGCAATACCCCAAGGATAATGGAATCTGTTTTAGTAGTTCTTATCAAGCAAAATATCAATCTATACACAAACTTTCCAAAGTAGCAAAATTATAATTCCCTTTCATTTATACTGACGCTGTGTCAAAATTACTTTGAACACTTGGTCAGTAGCTACTCTTTTAACTTATGATCAGTAGCCAATGATATTGAAGGAGGAAGTCCAAGGTGCATTAAAGGAATTGGTAAAGAACAAGGCACCAGGAATTGATGGAATAAAAATTGAAATCTTTCAAGAAAGTGAGGCAGCACAGAAGGCACTCACTCATCTCTGCCAAGAAATTTGGAAGACAACTATCTGGCTGACTGATTGGAAGAGATTCATATTTTTGCCCATTCCAAAGAGAGGTGACCCTACGGAAGTCATCCGACAATCTCTATGATATCCCATGTGAGTAAAGTTTTCCTAAAGATAATACAGAAATGGCTACAAGCATACATTGACAGAGAACTTCTAGAGGTTCAAGCCAGATTCAGAAGAAACTGAAGTATGAGGGATATCATTACTGATGTCTGATGGATCTTGGCTGAAAATACTTAATATCAGAAAGATGTTTACCTGTGCTTTACTGACTATGCAAAGGCTTTCAATTGTGTGGATCATGAAAAGCTACGGACAACATTGCGAAGTGTGAATATTCCAGAACACTTAATTGTAATCATGAGGGATCTGTACGTGGAGCAAGAGGCAGTTGTTTGAACAAAACATGGGAACATTGAATAGTTTAAAATTAAGAAAGGAGTATGACAAGGTTGTATCCTTTCACCACACTTATTCAACCTGTATGCTTTGAGCTATGGTGTTGGAGGAGAATACTGACAGTGCCATAGGCTGCCCAAAGAACCAGTAGATCCATTTTGGAAGAAGTGCAGCCAGATTGCTCTTTGGAGGCCAAGTTGGCCAAACTTCATCTCTCATACTTCAGACATATTTTCAGGAGGGATCCTTCACTGGAGAAGAATATCCTGGGCCAAACTCACTACAGTTGCCACACTTGAGTCCATCAATGCTGCCACCTGGCCAATCCATCTCGTTGGGGGTCTTCCTCTCTTTCTCTGACCCTCCATCTTACCAAACATAGTACCTTCTCCAGAGACTGTTCCGTCCTGACAATATGTCCCAAGTATGAGAGACGAAGTTTGGCCATCTTGGCATCTAAGAGCATTCTGGCTGTACTTCTTCCAAAAACAGATCTATTGGTTTTTTTTGGCAACCCATGACAATTTTAGTATTCTTCTCCAACACTATAATTCAAAGGCATCAATTCTTCTACG
>NW_006408818.1:502728-514770 GCF_000296735.1 Chrysochloris asiatica
GTTGAATAAGTATGGTGAGAGAATACAACCTTGTTCCACAGTTTTTACAATTTTAAACCATTCAGTGTTCCCATGTTCTGTTCAAACAACTGCTTCTTGGTCCAGGTACAGATTCCTCATGATTACAATGAAGTGTTCTGGACTATTCATACTTCATAATGTTGTCCATGACTTGTCATGATCCACACAATCAAAAGCCTTTGCATAGTCAATAAATCACAGGTAAACATCTTTCTGATATTCTCTGCTTTCATCCAAGATCTATCGGATAGCAACAATGATATCCCTCATTCCACAGCCTCTTCTGAATATGGCTTGAACCTCTGCAAGTTCTCTGTCAATGTATGATTGTAACCATTTCGGTATTACTTTCAGCAAAACTTTAATTGCTTGAGATATCAAAGAGATTGTCTGATGATTTCCGCATTTCTTTGGGTTACCTTCTTTTGGAATGGGCACAAATATGGATCTCTTCCAATCAGTTCGGCCACATAGTTGCTTCCAAATTTCTTGGCAGAGATGAGTGAGTGCCTCCTGTGTTGCCTCACTTTCTTGAAAGATTTCAATTTTTATTCCATCAATTCCTGGTGCCTTGTTCTTTGCCAATTCCTTCAACACACCTTGGACTTCCTCTCTGAGTATCATTGGGTCTTGATCATATGCTACCTGTTGAAACGGTTGAACATTAACCATTTCCTTTTGGTACAATGACTCTGTGTATTCCTTCCATCTTCTCTTGATGCTTTCTGCATCATTCAATAATTTTCCCAGAGAATATTTCAATAACGAAAGTCCAAGCTTGAATTTTTTCTTCAGTTCCCCAAGCTTGAGAAATGTTGAACGTGTTCTTCCTTTTTGGTTTTCTGATTCCAGATCTTTGCACATTTTATTATAATGTTTGGCTTTATCTTCTCTAGCTGATCTTTGAAATTTTCTTTTCAACTCTTAGTCCTCCTCATTTCTTCCACTTGTTTTAGCATCTCTATACTGGAGAGCAAGTTTCAGAGTCTTTTCTGACATCCAGTTTGATCTTTTCCTTCTTTCTGTTCTTCTTAATGACTTTTTGCTCTCTTCACATATAATGTTGTTTTAATGTTTTATTGTGAATTATATGATAGTTTACATGGGAGAACATTAGTTTTACATTCACTCTATCGTATATCGTTTCATTGCCATGGTTACAATCCCCTCCATGCATCATCAAAAAAGCAAAAGTTATACCCTGCAAGCCTGTCCCACTACACTACCCCCCCCCACACACACACAAGCCTTTAGCACACAGTTGCTCTCCCTCTCTGAATCTAAAGTCCCCAGCTGCTCCATCTCTCCACATCATCATATCTGCCTCCATCTCAGGCATCACTCTTTCTTTGGGTAGGGTCCCGCTCTCGGCTCTTCTCTTCTCCTTTGATGGTCCTAGGGACCTCCGCTCCTAGACTAAAAAATTAATCACTCCCTTCCTTGCTATAAAACGTTTACCTTTACATTTCCAACCCTCACAATCAGTCATGATAACAATCATTCATTACTCTATCACAAGAGACCTGTCTGCATTTCATTTCCTCAGCTCTGCCTAGACAGATTGGATACTACTCACTGGAGAGTCTGCCTTCCTTCATGCCCCCTAGCTCTAGGGTCCCTCTTGAAAACGTGTAAGCTAGTCACTTCTTGCCTTTGAAGCCCACCCTACCCCCCATTTTGGGAGGCCAATGTCCAAGTTGCCCATCCCTGTCTTCTCTGTGTGTGGAGGGGATGGGAATGATTCTTGCTGTAAAGATTTGTTCCCTCTTTTGAGCTACTGCATCCATAGGTGTAGGTCAAGTTCATCAAATTGTATCAGATTACTCTTTTTTCCCTCTTTTTTCTTCTTCTGGTTGAGCTCTGATCATCCAGTCATTGAAGCCAGGTCAAGTGGGTATTATCTGCAAGTGTGGGTGTTCTTGTGCATATGCCCTCTCTTTTTATCAGCTGAATGCTTCACTCTCCACATTGTAAGGCTTAGCTCGCCACTTCATTGCTGTTTTCCCCAACTTCCCCTTACCGGTGACAAGCGTGGTCACCAATCAGAGTGTGTATTCCCATTGTGTCTTATTCTTGGAAGGGGGTTTGCACTGAGGGGACCCGACCACTTGCCTTGATGTTTCCTGAGACGTATGATGTTCTTGATGTCATCCCACAACTCTTCTGATCTTCGGTCTTTAGTGTTTAATGTATCATATCTGTTCTTCTGATGATCTCTAAAATCAGGTGGGTTATATTCAAGGTCATATTTTGATTCTCATGGACTTGTTTTCATTTTTTTCAGCTTCAGTTTGAATTTGCATATGAGTAATTGATGGTCTGTTCCACAGTCTGACCCTGACCTTGTTTTCCCTGATGATATAGAGCTTTTCCATCTTCTCTTTCCACAGTCAATTTGATTTCTATATATTCCATCTGGTGAAGTCCATGTATATAGTCATCTGTTATGCTGTATAAAGAAGGTATTTGAAATGAGCAAATCATTAGTTTTGCAGAATTCTATCATGCGTTCTCCAGCATCATTTCTATCACCAAGGCCATATTTTCCAACTACTGATCCTTCCTCTTTGCTCCCAACCTTTGCATTCCAATCACCAGTAATGATCATATATCTTGATTGCATGTTTGATCAATTTCAGTTTGAAGAAGTTGGCAGAATTCTTCTATTTCATCCTCACTGGCTTTAGTGGTTGGTGCAGAAATTTGAATAATAGTGGTATTAACTGGGCATCCCTGTAGGCACATGGATATTATACTATCACATACAGCATTGTACCTGGATATTTTCTTTTTGACGATGAATGTAACACCATTCCTCTTTATTTGTCTTTCCTGTCATACTAAACCATGTGGTTGTCAGGTGAAAAATTGCCAAAACCAGTCCATTTCAGCTCACTCATGCCTAAGGTATCGATGTTTATGCATTCCATTTCATTTTTGACAACTTCCTATTTTACCAGATTCATACTTCGTACATTCCATGGTCTGATTTTCAATGGATGTTTACAGCTGTTTCTTTTCATTTTTAGTTGTGCCCCATCAGCAAATGAAGGTTCTGAGGGCTTTTCTTCCATGGGCTTAACTCCATTCATGTCATCATAGTCAACTCTAATTTGAGGAGGCATCTCTTCCCCCATCACATTTTGAGTGCCTTCCAATCTGAGGGACTCATTTTCTGGCCCTGTATCTGATATTGTTTCTCTGCTATTCATAATGTTTTCAGTAACTAAAGATTTGGAAGTAGGTCATCACTCTTTCTTCCTAGTTTTTCTTTATCAGGAAGTTCATCTGAAACCTGTCTACCATGGGTGATCCTGCTGGTTATTTAAAATACCAGTGGCATAGCCCTTAGAATCACAGCAACTCACAAGTCACCACAGTATGACAGACAGACAAGTTGTGGCTGTTTGGTTTTATGTTGAAACCGTCACTTTACATTTTGAAGAGATATGTGTGCCTGTGTAGTAGAACCCTCCAGGGGTGGGGGTGGAATATCCACTCAGGTATCGCTTCTAGTTATCAGAATGGAGGTGCACAGTCAGCAAGAGATCAATGAACACTGGTCAGATATTAAAAAATGAATGTCCACACCTGTATCTCCTTGGTTCTGTTAGGCATTCGTGGCAGTTCTGATCCTTCCCCCACGTGGTCTCTCCCAATATGGCAGGCCTGGGAATAGCTGAGTGTCTTGAATTAGAAAGCAATGGATTTTGTGATTCTCCTACAAATTCCCCTAGCTGTAAGCTTTCCAATCTTCTAAATATTCCTTTATATGTGGTTCAAAGTTCTAGCACCATCCCCTGAGCCTGTTTGGCCCTGTATTCTGTGTTGCTGGTGATCTATCCGATCCGCCATCTGGAATGTATGGACTCATTATTACCAAATATATTGAGAGCTGTTGCATTAAGGAAAAAAAACAGAATGCTGCTAGAATGCCTGTGATCAAGTAACTATAAGGCTGATTAGAACTGTTGCATATGGTTTCCTAAGCTGTCATTTTGTTCGTAGGAAGTCATGAAGTTCTTTCTAACTTGGAGCTGGTGGTGGATTCCAACCTCTGACCTCTTGATTAGCATCTGAGTGCTTAACCATTATGGTACCTGAGCTTTAAAAAATATTATAATCTAACAAAACTTGGAAGCTTATTGTATGTATTAGATTTATGTTATAAATGTATTGTTATTTTGGTCAGGGACTGTTGAGTTGGGTGTTATGCATAGTAATCCATATTAAAAAAAAAAAAAAAAAAAAATCCACACACTAATCAATCCTGTGCCATTCACAATATAATTCCTCTGTTTAAATCCATTGCTGCAGCCACTGTGTCTATTCATCTCATTGTAAGTCTTCCTCTTTTTCACTGACACTCTAAGAGAATATATGAGAATACAGAATAGAATTGATTTCAGAAATGTTACATATTCTGAACTCCTCAACTTTTTTTTCACTTCATTACTAAAGAAGAAGCAGTTGGATAAAAGCCATACTTCTAGGAACATATCTCAGAATCTTCCTCTTTTTGGAGTTCTCACACTATATTCCTTAATATCTGATTATTAAACATGCTTAGTTATGGGTATTAAACAATTGGACATCAAATCTAATCTATAATGATTATGTATTCAAAATATGTAAACAATTTATTTACAAGTTTTTAAAAATATGATTTGACAACAGCATACACATTATTGAAAAAAATGTGAACAAGCTAAGATTTATTAATTTCAGAGAAGCAATAAATACAAAATTTACTTGAAACTAAGTGAAGTATTTAGAATCAAAATGATAGAATAATAAGTTCCTATATTTCTGGTATTAGAGGTATTAGGAAATTGAAATCGAGGTGAAATTAGAAATATTTTACCTAAGAGAAAAGCTATTTTGTTCTGTAAGGCAATGTGCCTTGGATTAATTAGTTACCAGAAGCCAGTTTTTTAACCCAACAATAACTGTTGAGTATCTAATAAAGATACAGTCTTCTGTATGGGTTGCATTTCAATGTTAATAAAACAAAAATCCTCACCCCTGAACCAATAAATTACAACATGGTAAATGGAGAAAAGATTGGAGTTATCGAAGCATTCATTTTGTTTGGCTCTACTATCAACACTCATGGAAATAGAGGTCAAAAAATCAAATGATGTATCACATTGGCAAATCTGTGGCACAAAACCTCTTTGAAGTGTTCAAGAACAAAGATGTCAGTTTGAGTATTAGGGTGTGAGTGACCCAAGCATGACATTTTCAGTAGCTTCATATGCATGTGGAAGTTCAATAGTGAATAAGGATGAACATAGAAGAATTGATGCATTTGAGTTATGGTGTTGGAGAAGAATATAAAGAGTACCATGGACTGCCAGAAGAACAACTAAATCTGTGTTGGAAGTGCAGTCATAATATTCTTTAGAAGGCAGGATGGTGACACTTCAACTCTCATACTTCTAACATATTATCAGGAGGGACCAGTCTGTGAGAAGTACATCATGCTTGGTAAAGTGGAGAGTCAGCAAGAAAGAAGAAGATCCCCAATGATCATAATACAGTAGTATTATGCTGTGGATTCGAGTTTAATAGTGATTATGAGAATGGTGCAGGACAGGACAGTGTTTTGTTCTATTGCGTATAAGTTTATCATGAGTCAGAACCAACTGGATGGAACCAAACAAAGCAACATCTAATAAAAAGATCAAACACACAACTTTTGTTTAAAATATTTAAGTTGTAAAATGTTTGCATGCCACTGAACTTTAGCAGACAAGTGTTTATCAATTAAAATGTAATATTATTTTTCAAGAATATATTTAATATTTGTATAAGAATCTCCAAACCATGGGAAGGATCCATTCTTTTTAATTCAAGACTTATTTTATTTTATTTTTTTAAGTAACTTCTATGTAACAGCCATGGGATTAGCTATAGGTCTGGCACTTTAGAAGTAGCACTGGTACTGCTAACCAAATGTTGACAGTTCAAACCCACCAGCAGCTCCTTGGAAATCCTAATTGCTATGAAGCAGAACTGACTCAATAGCACATAAAAACAAAAATGTAATATCTATTAGAAATCCTAGTGTGACTTTGTAAGTGCTTATAGTGCTACACTAGGACTGCTAACTACAAGGTAAGTGGTTCAAATCTACCAGCCACTAGTCAGAAACCCTAAACAGGGTTGCTATGACCTGCACTTAACAACAATATAACAGCCATTATTTCAACACTGATATTCATAATAATGATCTACTGTATAATTGTACTCTGTGAAGGATATAGAATGAAGATTAGAGGAAGGCTCATTAACAAGCTGCAATATGCAGATGACACAATCTTGCTTGCTGATAGCAAAGAAGACATGAAACACTTATTGATGAAGATCAAAGACCATCCTTTTGTATGGATTACACCTCACTATAAAAACAATAAATCCTTAAGCTGAATAAATAAATAACATCATGATAAACAGAGAAAATACTGACATTTTCAAAATTTTCATGTTACTTGGAGTTACAGTCAGCGATCATGGAAGAAACAGTCAAGAAATCAAATGATATGCTGCACAAATCTGTTACAAAAGCTTCTTTAAAGTGTTAAAGAGTAAAGAGGACTAAGGTGCACCTGACCCCGCTATGTGTAAGCTGAACAATGTGTTAGAAAGACAGGAGAATAATCAATTTATGGTATTAACAGAGAATATTGAGTAGACAAATGAAGAAATCTGCTATGGAAGAAATAGAGCAGGATCGCTCCTTTAAAGTGTGGATAGTGAGACTTTGTGTCATGTACTTTGGATATGTTATTGGGAGGGACAAGTCCTTGGAGAAAGACACCATGCTTGGTAAAGTGGAGGGCCAGGGAAAAAAAGAAAGAAATTCAATGAGGTGAATTGACACAGTGGCTGCAACAATAAATCAAGACATATCAACTCTTGTAAGAATGGCACAGAACCAGGTCAGATTTTGTTCTGCTGTATACATAGAGTCTCTGTGAGCTGGTACTGACTAAACAACATTAACAAAGGAAAAAACTATATATTAAAACAAGAAAATTTAAATGCCACAAATGATGAGTCAAATTTAGAAAACTGGAAAAAGATGGTTATCAACAGATTTGGGTAATACCATGAGACAGTTTGCAAAATGAGAATGTGATTCCACAGTGTTGTCTGAAACATCCTGACTCAAATGCAAAGTGTGATTTGGGGACATTATGAATATGGATTTCTCTTATATTATTAATACATTAATAGTCATGTGTAGATGGCAGTATTTAGAGAGGTGTTGTAATTTTCTGAGCAGATGACTTGGAATCTGTAAGTATGGAAACATTATGGTGAATACAGAAGGAACATATAAATGAGCAAGTGTTGAATGAATGAACAAATGACTACATTATTAATTCTTGGATCATTGATGGCGTCAAGTGTGGCAGCAGTGATGGGGTTGGCCCAGGATTGGACATTGTTTCATTCTGCTGTGCATAGGGTCACTATGAGTCGGTTCCAACTCAATGGCACCTGATAACAACAACAACAACAACAACAATCCAATTTAAGGACTATTTCAGTGTCCTTTTTCGTATAACATTTTAAAAATGTAATTTAAAAGTAAGAAATACTGTGACACCTTGCAAATAATTATAAAAGCTAACTATGAGAAATCCCTTTCGTCTGTCAGTTTATCGTAATGTGATGGCTTATTTGCTATTGGTGATTCTGGAAGCTATGCTATGGGTGTTTTAAATACCAGCAGGTTGGCCCATAGTAGACAGGTTTCAGCTAAACTCCCAGACAAAGGCAAACTAGGAAGAAGGAGAGACAGACTATTTCCAAATATTTAGTCACTCAAAACCTTATGAATAACAGTGGAACACTGTCAGCATCAGAATATTGAATATTGATTAAAAACACCAGAATATTGTCAGCTATAGTACTGGAAGATGAACCCCTCAAGTTGGAAGGCAATCAAAATGTAACTGGTAATGAGCTGCCTCCTCAAAGTAGAGTTGAGCAAATGTATTAAAGTCCTCGGGACCTTCATTTGCTGATGGGACACAACTCGAAATGACGAAAAACAGCTGTAAACATCCATTACTAATCAGAACATTTGTTGTTGTTAAGTGCTTTTGAGTCGGTTCCAACCCATAGAGACCCTGTACAGGGTTTCCGAGGCTACAAATCTTTATGGGAGTAGAACGCCTCATCTTTCTCCCGCAGAGCGGCTGGTAGTTTCGAACTGCTGTCCTTAAGGTTTGCAGCCTGATTCATAACCACTACGCTACCAGTGCTCCTTAGTAACAGAAAAATTGGAATTTGTCAAAAATCAAATGGAATACATAAACATGAGTATCATAAGCATTAGTGAGCTGAAATGGATTGGTATTGGCTCTTTTGAATCTGACAATCACATGGTATACTATGCCCGGAAAGACAAACTGAATAGAAATGGCGTTGCATTCATCAGCATAAAGAACATCGCAACTTCTAGTTTTGGCGGCTGTAGAGCAAAGTCAGATAGGATAGACTCTGTGTGGGAGGGGCTGAAAACCCAGAGAAGCTTCTCTCATGGAACAGCACATGAGCTCTGAATCTAGCATAAGGTTCAGGGTGTCAGTTTCCCACAACCGCCAGTGGAAAAATCAAAGTATAAAGGAAAATACTGAGATTTAGGAATTGGTCAAGACATGGGACTCCCTCTGTGGCCATCCTACTCAGGAAGGACATTTGCAAAGGAGGTGTGGGGATTCTACACATTTTTTCCCTCCAACTCCTGGTGTGGCACTGTGGGATAATGCACCAGACTGCAAAGCTGTTTGAACTGCAAGGTCAGCGGTTCAAGCTCACCAGCTGCTCCTCTATGGGTCATAACCGACTCGACAGCACTTAACAACAACTTACCTGTCACATCTTCTTTGCAAGCCTGGACACTTTTACGCAGTGGGTGCACACCCCTAAAAAGTCCAGCATTGAGACCTGAGCTTTCCCACACACAGCGTGAAAGAGCCCCATCCGTCCAAGGGCAAATTCTTTGGCTGCTGCTTTTGACTTCTGCCTGTGGGTCCCAGCCCTAAAGTTAACTTGTGAGAGACACTTTACTCCAGCATATCCAGCAAGAAAAAAGCAGGTTTGGCCTGACAGACAAACCATATGAACAATTTGTAAAATCCCAACATAAAAAGATACAACTATTTCAAGAATTACGCTGTGCACATGCAGATACCTAACTGATCTTTAGAGACAAAAATAGTAGACTATCCCTGTATCTATCTGTAAACTTATATGGTGGTGACTAGAGGAGGGGCCTGAGTAAGTGGACACACCCACCCACTACTAGAGGCTTCTATGGTACACACACATTGCCTGTGTAGCAGACAATTGGCCAGCTGGCAATAGTTTTATTTTTGTTTCAAAGTGGTAGGTTCTCTAGTTTTATATTGCTTCTGCTTTTCGTCCTTTTGACAACATATTTTTCCTGAAGGTAGGAGTTTTTTCTCCCTACATTACCCAAGAAGAGTCAGCTATCGTGGCCATGTAGCCAAGCTACAAGCATACCCCATAATATTCCACTATTGACACAAGAGCCAATAACAGATGCTAAGGATTACATGCAAAAACGAAAGCCTATTTGTTGATCATATACACCAGGAGACACCCAATAAACTTAATAATACAGCAACAAACATCCATTTAAGTATTAAAAACTCACATAACTACTGGAAATGATGAATAAAACAAAAAATCTCAAAACTTGCCCCCAACAGAAAAGAGTAACTGAGACAAATGAGCTAGAGACAGATAAAGGCTTTACAGAAGAGGAAGAGCAGGTTGTGCTCTTAGAAGGAATTCAGAATTCAGAAGAATGATATGGAAACAAATTCATATGGTCCAAAAAGGGGTGGAAGAAAACAAGTCAGGAAAGTACTACAAGAGCAATCAAACAAGATTGATACAACATTGGAATCAATTGAAAACCTGCAAAAAGAGGTCCAGGTGAATAATAATAAAATATCAGAAATGGACAATGCACTGAGAGGGGAAAGGAAAAGAACTGAAAAAAAAATGGAATCCAGAACCAGAGAGCTGGAAGACAAATCTCTCAATACTGCTAAGATAGAAGAGCAAGCAGAAAAAAGGATAAAAAAATCTAAAGAGAGTCTAAGATTCATACTGGATAACATGAAGTGGAACAACTTAGGAATTATTAGCATTCCAGAACAGGAAGAATCAGAGAAGTCCACAGAGGAGATAGTAGAAAAGCTTCTGGAAGTAAATTTCCCTAACATCTTGAAAGATGAGAAGATAAACATTCAAGAAGCCCAACATACCCCAGGAAGGATAGACCCCAAAAGAAAATCACCAAAACATATAATAATCAAGCTCTCTAAAATCAAAGACAAGGAGAGAATTCTAAAAGCATCCAGGGAAAAGAGAAATGTTACTACAAAGGCAAGCAAATCAGATTAAGCTCTGACTATTCAGCACAAACCATGCAGGCAAGAAGGCAATGGGGAGACACATATAAAATCCTAAAAGAAAAACAAAACAAACAAACAAAAAAAACCTACTAACCAAGAATTGTCTATCCAGCCAAACTATCAATCAAATATGATAGTGCAATCAAAACATTCCAGGGTAAACAGAAGCTAAGACACTTTATGAAAGCCAATCCAGCATTTGAAACACCCTGAAGGGAGTTCTTTGGACTGAAAACCAACAAAAACAGAAAACAACCAGAGATTGACAGGTGTGGCAATACCTCCTGAAACTCAGACGATGGATAGCAGAATCCAGAACAGAACAAAGTTACAACAACAAATTCAAAGGAACTGGGAGGTCAAGTGAAGATCAAAATAATAACAATGTCAAAGAAGGGAAAAATGTAGGAACAGAGATCCAGGTGGTGAGGAGGTCAGGTATATTACAGGATAAAGCAGATTGTCTTAAATGGAGGGAAAAGTTAATAGACTATAAGGTAACCCCAAATAAAGTTAATATTTTACAACCTACCATGAAAATGAACTTCTAAGCAGAACAAACAAACATGAAAACTAAGAAGAAACCGACAAGAAATAGCAAAAAAACCACAAACTCAGCACAAGAAGGCATGCAGAACAAAGGAACCAATAGCACTACCAAAATAAACATAATGGCAGCAATTAATTCATACCTATAGATAATTACATTGAATGTCAATGAATTGAATGCACCAGTGAAGAGGCAGAGATTGGCAGAATGGATATGAAAACAAGACCCTTCAATATGCTGCCTGCAAGAGACACATCTTAAACACAAAGGCAAAAACAGAATAAAAGTTAAAGGATGGAAAAAAAAAAAAACAGACCAAGCTAACTGCAACAATAATCAAGCAGGCATGGCAATACTAATCTCCGATAAAGTAAACTTTAAGACAAAAAAACAGCATAAGAGATAAAGAAGGACACTATCTCATGATCAAAGGGTCAATTGAGCAAAACGCTATAACCATAATAAATATCTATGCTCCCAATGAAAGAGCACCAAGATATATGAAGCAAACTTTACTAGAGTTGGAGGAAGAAGTAGATAAATTTACAATTATAGTGGGAGATTTTAATAGGCCACTTATGAAAAGGGACAGAACAACCAGAATGAAACTCGACAAAGTTACAGAGAAACTAAACAACAAAATCAACCAACTTGAACTCATTGATGTGTACAGAGCAAACAACCCAACAATAGCACAATATATGTTCTTCTCCAGTACACATGAAATATTCTCCAGAATTGACCATGTGTTAGATCAAAAAGCAAGCCTCCATAAATTTACAAACATCAAAATACTACATCTTTTCAGACCACAAGACTAAAAAAACTAGAAATCAACAATAAGAAGACCAAGGAAATAAAGTCGAACACATGGACACTGAATAAACACCCTGTTGAAAACCAACTGGATAATGTTGTTGTTGTCAGGTGCCATCAAGTCGGAACCGACTCATAGCGACCCCATGCACAGCAGAACGAAACAATGCTCGATCCTGGGCCAACCTC
>NW_006408818.1:515800-523225 GCF_000296735.1 Chrysochloris asiatica
ACGGCCTCTTCTGAATCCAGCTTGAACCTCTGGAAGTTCTCTGTCAATGTATGATTGTAGCCATTTCTGTATTACCTTTAGCAAAACTTTACTCGCTGGATAATAGAAGACACTAAACGTGAACTCACAAAGGTCCCAGAAATAAACGAGAATGAAAGCACAAAATACGAAAATCTTTGGGACACAACAAAAGCATTGCTGAGAGGAAAACTTATTGCGACAAGTGTGCACATCCAAAAAAGAAGAAGAATGCAAAATTAACACAATAACACAGCATCTCTAACAATTAGAAATAGACCAACAATGGGAGCCTACAGTCACCAAAAGAAAAGAAATAATAGAGATAAGAGCAGAAATAAATGAAATGGCAAACAGAAAAATTATAGAAAGAATCAACAGGACTAGAAGCGGGTTCATTGAAAGGATTAATAAAATTGACAAACTATTGGCAAAACTAAAAAAAGAAAAGAGAAAGAAGACACAAATAACTCGCATTAGAAATTACATAGTTGATGTCACAACAGAACCAAAGGAAATCAAAAGGATAATAACCGACTACTATGAAGAGCTGTCCTCCAAAAAAACTCAAAAACTTAGAAGAGATGGATACATTATTAGAAAAACACGATCTACCTAAACTTACACATAGTGAAGTAGAAAACTTGAATAGACCCCATAACAAAAGAAGGAATTGATCAAGTCATCAAAAAACTCCCAACCAAAGGAAGTGCAGGCCCAGATGACTTCATGGGTGAATTCTACCAAGCATTCAGGGAAGAACTGTCACCAATTCTACTCAAATTATTCCAGAATATAGATGAGGACGGACAACTTCCTAATACTTTTTATGAAGCAAGCATAACCCTCATACCAAAAACAGAGAAGGACGTAATAAGAAAGAAAACTATAGACCAATATCCCTCATGAACATAGATGCAAAAATTCTCAGCAAAATCCCAGCCAACAGAATCCAGCACCACATCAAAAAAATAATAAGTCATGACCAAGTGGGATTCATAAAACGGATGCAAGGATGGGTCAACATTAGAAAAACAATCAATGTAATCCACAACATAAATAAGAAAAAGGAAAAGAACCACATAATGATATCGATTGATGTAGAAAAGGCATTTGACAAAATTCAATATCCATTCCTGATAAAAACATTCAACAAAGTAGGAATTGAAAGGAAATTCCTCAACATAATCAAAATCATATATATAAAACCAACAACCTATATCACTATTAATGGAGAGAATCTGAAAGCCTTCCCTCTGAGAACAGGAACCATACAAGGATGCCCTTTGTCACCACTCCTATTCAATATTGTGCTAGAGGTCTTAGCCAGAGCTATACGGCAAGATAGGGAAATTAAAGGCACCCAAATTGGCAAAGAGGAAATAAAATTCTCTCTGTTTGCAGACAATATGATCCTATATATAGCAAACCCCAAAGACTCAGTAAAAAAATCGACTAGACATTATTGGAAGATTCAGCAAAGTGGCAGGGTATAAGATCAACAAAAAAAATCAGTTGGATTCGTCTATAGTAACAATAACAGCACTGAAAAGGACATTATGCAAGCAATACCATTTACAAAAGCTGCCCAAAGGATAAAATATTTAGGAATAAAGTAACCCGAGAAACAAAGGACCTATACAATGAGAATTATAAAACACTACTACAAGAAACCAAAAGAGACAGAAATGGAAGAACATACAATGTTCCTGGAGAGGAAGACTCAACATCGTGAAAATGTCAATACTGCCCTAAGCAATTTACACATATAATGCAATCCCAATCCAGATTCCAGTAACATTCTTCACAGAGATGGAAAAGACAATTGCAAACTTTATATGGAAAGGAAAGAGACCCAGGATAAGCAAAGCACTGCTTAAGAAGAAGAACAAGATTGGAGGCCTCTCACTCCCTGATTTCAAAATTTACTACATGGCTACAGCCTGGTACTGGTACAATGAAAGCTACATTGATCAATGGAACAGAATTGAGATTCCAGAAATTAACCCATCCACATACAACCAACTGATTTTCGACAAAGTGCATAGATATATTGCATGGGGAGGAGATAGTCTCTTTAACAGATGGTGCTGACAGAACTGGAAAACAATATGCAAAAATTGAAACAAGACCTCTACCTCACACCCTATACAAAAACCAACTAGCGTGGATTAAAGACCTAAATGTGAATCCCAAAATTATGAAGGTCATCAATGAAAAAATGGGGACAAATGTGAGGGCTCTAAGTCAGGGCATACACAGACTACCAAACATTTTGAAATTTACACAAACAAAAGTAGACAAATTAGATGATTGAGACATACTAAAAATTAAAACAAACAAACAAACAAACAAAAAAACACACAACCTTATGTGCATCAAAAGACTTCACCAAAAGAATAAAACAGGGAACCCACAGAATGGGAAAAAATATTTTGCAACAACACATCAGATAAGGGACTCATTTCTAAAGATATAGGAAACTGCAACATCTCTACAAGAAAAAGACAAATAACCCAATTAAAAAATGAGCACAGGACATGAACAGACACTTCACTAAGGAACAGATCCGGGCAGCCAACAAACATTTGCAGAAATGTTCATAATCAGTAGGCATCAGAGAGATGCAAACCAAAACAACAATGAGATATCATCTCACACCAACAATAACAGCAAAGATAAAAAAAATAGAGGACAATAAGGGCTGGTGAGAATGCGGAGAGACTAGGACCCTCCTATATTGTTGGTGGGATTGCAAAATGGTCCAACCACTCCGGACAGCAATATGGCACTTCCTCAGAAGTTTGGAAATAGAAATACCTTATTATCCAGCAATTCCACTATTTGGTATTTACCCACAAGAAATATGAGCCATAACATGAGTAGATATATGCACACCAATGTTCATAGCAGCGTTATTTACAGTAGCAAAAAGATGGAGACTGCTTAAATACCCATCAATTGAAGAATGGATAAACAAACTGTGGTACATACATACACGCAATGGAATATTATGCTACCTTGAAGAATAACAAAGATGCTTCAAGCTACCACATAACATGGATAAACCTTGAAGACATTATGCTGAGTGAAATTAGTCAGTCACAAAAGGATAAATACTGCATAGAACCATTGTTGTGAAAGACTAAGAAAAATAACTCACCGTAAAAGGGGAAAAAGAAAACTTATATATATAATTGCTGATCACCAGGATATATGGGACAAAAGGAGTGGCGGGAGGGATGGGAAAATACAGTACAGGGTAGGGAATAGACATAGGATTGCTTGGGTGCTGAGGTTGGGGTCCGACAATACACAAGAAGGAGGAGAGAATGGAAGAACAAGGCAGATGGGAGAACAGTTAGGCAGGTTCGCATGGGCCAAGTGGGACAGATGTAAATGATGATGTATGCACAACCTGGGAACAACAGGGCTTCGAGATACAGGGATTGAGGCATGGTTTGAAAGGGTAAAAGAGGAAAATAATGTTAAGATGGTTGGGTTTTGAATCTTGGATTCCCTTGCCTACCATTGTGAAATATACACTTGGGGTGGGGGGGAGGAATAGCCAGAAACATCACAATAGAAAGCTTATAAATCCGTCTTCAACCTATAACTGAAGGGAGCTAGAAGTTGCCCAGTGAAAGAGGCCTCCTGTGGAACTTTTGTATTGCATAAGACCACAGGTGGAAACCAAAACCCCATCCAGAATTGTCTGAGGTGGGAAATTTCCACTGGAAAGGATGAATAGACCAGCCTGGAGTGGGTAGAAGAACAGAAGATAATTCGTGAAGAAAGACCAGCAGGAAAAATCAGAAACAATAATGGCAGTCTGTCTGATTACTGCAAGAACAAGTAATCTGCTCAAGGCAAGTGGTCAGGTCCCCTCAAAGCAAACTCCTTTCAAGACTAAGACTCAGGGGGAATGCATGAGCAGGCAGGTGGTCTGGCTGGTGACCACGTTGGTCACCGATATGGGGAAGAGGGGGAAAAAACAGCAAAAAAGTTAGGATCTAAGTCTGACCATATTCAATAGCCTCCTGTGAACCCGGTGGAGACCTGGATGGCCAGCAGTATGGCACGACTCGGGGACTACTGGGCCCAGAGGCAGTGGCATGCCACAGTGGACTAGAGCGGAGAGTGAAGTGTACAGCTGATATAAAGTGAGGGAGATGCACAAGAACACCCATACTTGCAGATAGTACCCACTTGAGCTGGCTTCAATGCCTGTATGATCAGAATTCAACTAGAAGAAGTAAGAAGAATGAAGGAAAAAAAAAAAAAAAAAGAGAGAAGAGTAACCCATTACAATCTGATGAACTTTACCTACATTTATAGATGTAGTAGCTCAAAAAGGGAACAAATCTTTACAGCAAGGATCACTCCCACACCCTTGGTACACAGGGTTGACAGGGTTGGGCAACTTAGACATTGACTACCCAAAATGGGGAGGGTACTATAAAGGTAATAGGAATCCTGGTGTGGTGCTGTGGGTTAATGTGTCAGACTGCAAAACTGTTTGAACTGCAAGGTTGGTGATTCAAGCTCATTAGCTGCTCTTTGGAAACCCTATACAGGGTCGCTATTGGTTGGAACTGACTCAATGGCAATTTACAACAACAACATAAAGGCAAGAAGTGACTGACTTACAACCTTTTAAGAGGGAGCCTAGTTCCAGATGGGGTTGGGGTAGGTAAAACCTCCACTGAATGATTACCAATAGGTTGGGACCAGACTGGCAAAAGGAAATGGGAATACGACTTTTTTGGTACAATAGTGAATAATTGCCATCAGGACTGACTGTGAGGGTCGGAAATGTAGAGGTAGATGTTTTTTGACAAAAGAAGGGGTGATTGATTTTGTAGCCCAGGAGCAGAGGTCCCTGGGACCATTAAGTAGAAAGAGTGGAGAGCGTGACCCTACCCAGAGAGGCAGATATGCTAGTGGTGGAGACAGAGACGATGCCGTGAACAGATGGAGCAGCTGGGGACACTGGGCTCAGGGAGGATGAGGGGCTGTGTGCTGATGGCTGGAGGGTGGGCCTGTGGGGTGTACCCTTTGGTTATTTGATGATATGGAGGGGATTGTAATCATTGCAATGAGACAAAATATGATAGGATGAGTGTAAAATGGATGTTCTTCCATACAAAGACACATAATTCACAATAAACTCTAAAAAAGAACATATTAAGATTCATCTCGAAATACAAACCTGACTATGATAGGATAATGTCCATACGCCTACAAAGAAGACCATTAATACCATTTCACTCAAATTTGTCTACCAAACACTAAAGCCAGTTCTACCAGATTCTTCAGTCTTAAATTGATAAAGCATGCAAACAAGATGTATTGATAATTACTGGCTATGGGAATGCAAAGTGTGGAAACAAAGAGGAAGGATAAGTAGTTGGGAAATATGGTCTTGGTGATGGAAAGGATGCTGGAGGTCACATGATAGAATTTTGCAAGACCGATGATTCATTGCAAATACCTTTTATGAATAACATAAAAATGACTATACTGATGGACCTTACAAAATAGCATACACAGAAATCAAGTAGACTACATCTTTGAAAAGAGGCAGTGGAAAAGCTCCATATCATCAGCCAAAACATGACAAGGGGCAGACTGTGGAACACTTAATTCTACTCATATGGAACCTGTACATAGACCAAGAGGCAGTTGTTCAAACAGAACAAGGGAATACCAAATGGTTTAAAATTAGGAAAGGTTTGCACCAGGGTTCTATTCTTTCACCATACTTATTCATCCTGTATGCTAAACAAATAACCCGAGAAGCTAAATTATATGAAGAAAAACATGGCATCAGAATTGGAGGAAGACTTCTTAGCCTGAGATATGCAGATGATACAACCTTGCTTGCTGAAAGTGAAGAGGACTTAAAATACTTACTGATGAAGATCAAATATCACAGTATTCAGTATGGGTTGCACCTCAATATAAAGAAAACAAAACTACACACCACTAGACCAAAAAACAACATCATGATAAATGGAGAAAAGATTGAAGTTGTCAAAAACTTAATTTTGGTGATAAGCACTCGTGGAAGCAGCAGTCAAGAAAATGACACATTGCATTAACCAAATCTACTGAACAAGCTCTGTTTAAAGTGTTGAAGAGCAAAGATGTCAGTATAAGGATTAAGGTGCCCCTGACCCAAGCCATGGTATTTTCAATAACCTCATATGCATAAGATATTGGACAGTGAATCAGGAAAACTGTAGAAAATTTAGTGGATTCGAGTTGTAGTGTTGGAAGAGAATATTAAAAGTTCCATGGACTGCCAAAAGAACAAACCCATCTGTGTTGGATGAAATACAGGCGGAATGTTCCCTGGAACCCAGGAGAGTTAGACTTCATCTCTCATACTTCTGACATATTGTCAGTAAGGACCAGTCCCCGGAGAAGAATATCTTGTCTGGTAAAGTGGAGGGTCAGAGAAAAATAGGAGGACTCCCAATGTGATGGATTGGTATAGTAGAAGCAGTAATGTGCTCAGGCATAGCAACGATTGTGAGGTTGGCATAGGACTAGGCACTGTTTCAGTCTGTTGCGCATAGGGTCACCATGAGTTAGACTGACTCGATGACACCTAACAGCAACAACAACAAAAACCATGAGAAAAGAATGACAGAAAATCAAATAGATCAGGGTAGGCTAGGTTTTAGTGCAGACATAAATAACTTCAAAGTCATAATGAATTACTACAATTAATTATTATATCTTGTTAAGCACACTTCCATTCTATGTTGGATGAGGACTATCCCTACTGTATTCTACTGGTGTTCAAGGTAATGAAGTAACCATCATCTCACAAGTGGTCAATTAAGCTGGCAATTAAGTGAAGAATGTCACATCTGCCTAATCCTTATTGGACACAAATAGTTCTATGGTTTGACCAAATACAATAAAGTAGGGAAGTACAAGCCTGACACATATTCAGGAATCAAGGAGCTGGAAATATTTCCTAGATTTCAAAAATGAAGAAGTTCAGGCTCCTTAAAATGTGACAAGCAAAACGATTCTCTGATATTTAATGGAAACAGTCAAACCAAATCCACTGTCATCAAGTTGATTCTGACTCATTGAAACACAATAGTACACAGTAGAAGTGCTCCACATGGTTTTTTGAGGAGTCTTTGTGTTACACTGTAGGATAAAACACTGTACCATATAAAAGCTTTGAACCACAAGGTCAGTGGTTCAAACTTACCAGCCATTAATTGAAAACCCTAAACAGGATCTCACCAGATAGAACACATAGAAATCAAATAGACTACATCTGTGGAAAGAGAAGATGGAAAAGTTCCATATCATCAGTGAAGACAAGGCCAGGGGCAGACTGTGGAACAGACCATCAATTACTGATATACAAATTCAAAT
>NW_006408818.1:524480-530754 GCF_000296735.1 Chrysochloris asiatica
TCAGGATTGGAGGAAGACTCATTAACAACCTGCGATATGCAGATGATACAACCTTGATCGCTGAAAGTTAAGAGGACTTGAAACATTTACATAGACTTTATAGTCATTACATAGACTTTATAGATGGAGCTACAGAATGGGAAAATAGAGAGGACAGGATCATTCAGAAGACACAGCAAAGGGCCAAGGATACATTGTCAATATTTGATGTTGAGAGGAAGGAGACGAGAAATAGTAGTCATCAGGTAAAAAAGAAAAAAAAAAAAATCAGAATAAATAGAAGAAAGTGGATAATGCAATTAAGTGTACTATAAATGAAAAGAAGAGTATCAAGGAAAAGTAGTTAATAATTCTGCTATTCTCTGCTTTCAGACAAGAGCCATTTGACATCATCAATAATATATCCCTCATTCCATGTTCTCATATGATTCTGGCATTAACCTCCAAGAGTTCCTTCTCAATGTACTGTTACAGCCATTTTTAAATTATCCTTAGCAAAATTTTAATTGCATGTGATATTAATGATATTGTTTGATGATTTTCACATTCTATTGAAATGAAAACAAATATGGATCTTTTCCAATCAGTTGGTCAGGTAACTGTCTTAAGAATTTCTTGGTGTAAATAAGTGAGTGTCTCCAGTGCTACTCAGTTTGTTGAACTATTTCATTTTTTATTCCATCAATCCCTCATGCCTTATTATTTTCCTATGTCTTCAGAGCACCTTGAACTTCTTCATTCAATACCATTGATCTTGACCATATGTCATTGATTAAAATGGTTTAATATCAATCATTTCTTTTTGTTACAGTGACTGTGTATTCCTTCCATCTTCTCTTGATGCGTCTGCATTTTTCAATAGTTGCCCATAGAATCCTACAATATTCCAAGTCAAGGCTTGAATTTTTTTGTTCAGTTCTTTGAGCTTGAGAAATGCTCAGCATGTTCTTCCCTTTAAATTTTCTAACTCCAGGTTTTTGCGCATCTCATTATAATTTTTGACTTTATCTTCTCGAGCTGGCCTTTGAAATTTTCTGCTCTGCTCTTTTACCTCCTCATTTCTTACATTTGCTTTAGTTTCTCTCTGCTGGAGGGCAAGTTTCAGAATATCTTCTGAAATCCAGTTCAGTCTTTTACTTCTTTTATGTCTGATTAATTATCTTTTCCTGTGTGATATTATTGATGTCATTCCACAACTCTCTGGTCTTTGATCATGAGTGTATAGTGAATCAAATCTGTTCATGAGATGATGTTGAAATTCACCTGGGACAGGCTCACGGTCCTATTTTTGTTCTTATGGACTTGCTTAAAGTTTCAGCTTGAACTTTCATAGTGGCAACGGACGGAGTGTTCCACAGTCTGCCCTGACTTTGTTTTGGCTGGTGATAAAGGGGTTTTCCCCTGTCTCTTCTCACAGATGTAGTCATTTTGATTTATATTCTATCTGTGAGGTCCATGTGTTTAGTATTCTTTCAAGTTATTTAAAGAAGGTATTTGCAATGAACAAGTCATTGGTCTTGCAAAATTCTATCATGCAATATATAACTTTGCCTGCATCACCAATGACATATTTTCCAAGTACTGATCCTTCCTCTTTGTTTCCAACCTTTGCATTCCAATCACCAGTAATTAGCAAGACATTTTAATTGCATGTTTGAACAATTTAGACTGAAGAAGTTGGTAGAATTCTTCAATTTCATCATCACTGACTTTAATGGTGTATAAAGTTAAATAATAACAGTATGCACTGATCTTCCTTATAGGTGTATGAATATTTTCTTATCACACATGAAATACTCTTTATGATGATGAATGTAGCACAATTTATCTTCAATCTGTCTTTTCCTGTGTAGTAAACTATGGGATTATCATATTCAAATTCAGCTCACTAATGCCTAGGATATAGATATTTATGCATTCCATTTCATTGTTTACAATTTCCAAATTTCCTAGATTTATGCTAGGATATTTATAGCTGTTTCCCCTCATTTTGAGTACTAGTCATTATCAAATATGAATCTTGAAAGGTTTACTCTATTTGCATCATCATGTTCAACTCTACTTTGAGGATCCAGCTCTTCCCCATTCACTTTGTTTGCCTACGATCCTGAGGGGGTCATTTTCTGGCACTATATCTGAAAATATTCTGATGCTATTCATAATGTTTCAATTTTCTGATGAAATCTAATAGTGTTCCACTGCTATTCATGGTTTCAGTGGCTAAGCATTCAGAAGCAGTGCCTTCTTTTTAGTTTGTCTTATTCTGAAGCTCAGCTGAAACCTGTCCACTATGGGTGATGCTGTGGTTTTTAAAATATCAGTGGCATTGCTTTCAGCATCCAAGCGACACGCGTGCTACCACAGTACACCAAACAAGCAAAAAGTGGCCTGTTTTTAGTTACTACTTTATCTTATACTGATGCTTGCTAGGTGAATTTTCTTTTTTTCCTACAAAAAAAAAAAAAAAAAGCCAGAGAATAAACTATGGACTACAAACTATGATAATGATAAATGGAATATGGAAATTATAAGTACAGACTATGTGTTTGAGAAGTCTAAAGATGAAAGGACACAGAGAGATTTTATATTACTGAGTAGACAGTGTGGTAACTTAAGTTTGAGAATTTTTTTAACTGGTGTGTTTTTAGAAACAAAGACACCTAAAAATAATTACAGAAAAAATAATGGACAACAAAATAGTCTTTAACTTTGTAGAACATCTACGACTTATTAAACAGTGGATTAAGAATTTACCTGAAATTTCTTATTCAAATCTTTGACAAGGTAGTTACAAATGACAGAACAAATATGGGACAGCATTACAATTCAAATCCAGATTTGTTTACCTTCAGAACCCATAGTCCTTTTACTTGTCACATGAGAGGAATCACAGACAACAGCTACCAAAGAAAACTAAGAAATTATGTGAGCTTTGCTGGAAGCAGAGAGGAATACATAAAAATACTAAAATCTAAATCAGTGAAATAAATCTTTTTACTTATTTATTTTCTTCAGAAACAGGAAAACACAAAGGGGACTGTAAAATGGTGAAGTGACAGTGAATATGTATGAGGATGCAAATTAAATTTGCACTCCACAAATTTGCTGCAAAACACTTCAGTAAAGTGTGAAAGCAAAGATGTCACTTTGAGCACTTAGGGATGTCTGACCTAAACCTTATGCATGTGAAAGTTGAACAATGAATAAAGGAAATCATAGAATAATTGGTATGTTTGAAATGTGGTGTTGACAAAAAATATTGAATATCCTATGGTCTCCCTTAGGAGCAAACAAGTTTCTATTGGAAGAGGTACAACACAAATACTCCTTAGAAGCTAGGATGGTAAGACTTCATCTCATGTACTTTGGAGGGACCAATACCTAGAGAAGGACATGATGCTTCACAAAGGAGAGAGTCAGTGCAGAAGAGGTAGACGCTCAAAGAGATGGACTAACATGGTGCTTGAAACAATGGGCTCAGGCATTGGAATAATTATGAGGATGGTGTAGTTCTGGTAAGTGTTTTGTTGTGTTGTACATAGGTTCACAGGATTGGAGGAAGACTCATTAACAACCTGCGATATGCAGATGATACAACCTTGCTTGCTGAAAGTGAAGAAGACTTAAAACATTTACTGATGAATATCAAAGAGCACAGCCTTTGGTATGGATTACACCTCAATGTCAAGAAAACAAAAATCCACACCACTGGACCAATAAACAACATTCTTATCAACGGAGAAAAGATTGAAGTTGTCAAGGACTTCATTCTTCTTGAATCAATCATCAACACTCACAGAAGCAGCAGTCAAGAGATCAGACGACGTATTGCATTAGGCAAATATGCTGCATAACATCTTTTTAAAGAGTTGCAGAACATAAGATGTCAGCCTGAGGACTAAAGTGCACCTGACCCAAGCCATGTTACATTCAATAACCTCATATGCATGTGAAAGCTGGACAGTGACTAAGGAAGAACGTAGAAGAATTGATGCTTTTGAGTTATGGTGTTGGCGGTGAATATTGAAAGTGCCATGGGCTTCAAAAAGAACAAGCAGATCTGTGTTGGAAGAAGTACAACCAGATTGCTTCTTCAAGGCCAGGATGGCTAAACTTCGTCTCTCATAATTCGAACATATTGTCAGAAAGGACCAGTCATTGGAGAAGGATATCATGTTTGCTAAGCTGGAGGGTCAGATAAAAAGAGGAAGACCCCCAGCAAGATGGAATGACAAAGTGGCAGCATCAATGGGCTCAAGCATGGCAACAATTGTGAGGCTGGCCCAGGACTGGGCAGTGTTTCATTCTGTTGTGCAAGGCATAACAAAAATGGCACCTAACAACAACAACGACAGTACTGACTTTGGTAGAAAGATGAGGCTTTCGGCTCCTGCAAAGATGTGCAATCTTTGAAAGCCTACATAGAGTAGCTAGAGTCCGAATCAGCTCAACAGTACTTGACAACAACAACAACAGCAATACTGCTTTTAGTTATGGCAGTAAGAGTACTTGGATTTTGAGATTTCTCTGCAAGTATAAACATGTCTACCCATATCAAAGTTTGAATTAACCTGGTTAGTGACTGTTTCTCTAGTACTCCATTTCCCTTTTCCAGATTTTTATTTTCTCAGTTCTATCTACTTGGAAAACACACTGCATTTAATAAATCCCTTTATTGTTGCTAAGTGTTGTCCAGTTGGTTCAGACACATAGCAACCCTGTATAGAGTTTCCAAGGCTGTAAATCTTTGTGGAAGGAGAAAGTCTCATCTTTTTCCCATAAGCTCAAACCACCAATCTTGTTGTTGGCAATCCACTGCTTATCATATAGACCCACCATGTTGTTGTTGTCAGGTGCCATCATAGCGACCCCATGCACAGCAGAATGAAATAATGTCCAATCCTGGGCCAACCTCACTACCGCCGCCACACTTGAGTCCATCAATGATGCCACCTGGCTGATCCATCTCGTTGGGGTTCTTCCTCTTTTTCTCTGACCCTCCACCTTACCCAGCATGACATCCTTTTCCAGCAACTGTTCTCCCCGAACAATGTGTCCACAATAAATCTCTGAATCCTGTTGTAATATATATATATAACATCTTTGCAGAAAGATCTTAATTAAATTATAGTGTTGGATGTATGTTTTTAGTTAGCACAGCTTTTTTTCTTTAAACTACATATATTGTTATTGTACCAATTTAATTTTTGGATTCGTTAGAGATACTACTTTGATTGACAGTTGTCTTAGTAACCTAATGGTACTGTAACAAACACATTGATGGGGTTCATTGGCCAATGGAAATTCATTTTCTGTTTGGTGGTGGTGGTTGTGTGTCGAATGGAGTTGTTTCCGACTCATAGCGACACTGTATAGGGTTTCTGAGTCTGTAAATCTTTACAGGAGCAGAAAGCCTCATCATTCTATCATGGAACTGCTGGTGGTTTCCAACTGCTGGCCTTGAGGTTAGCAGCCTGAATTGTAACCACTATGCTGGAGGCTAGAAGTCTGGGCACTGGCTTACAGGAAGGATCTCTTTGTCTTCTCTGCAGAAAATTCCTTGTCTTGAATCTTAGGCCCATGGTCTTTCTCAGTGATCTTCCTATGACATCCCTTATTCGTGTTTGCTTGCCTCTGTGCATTAAATGTTCCTTTTAAGATTCTAAAATTATGGCTTTAAAGCACACCCTACACTGAAATGAGCTTATTTAACATAACAATTCTTAAGTGGGTAGCATCCTCAAGCATGGTGGTGTTGCTAAACGCCATAGAGTCAGTTCTGATTCATTTTGACCCTGTATAGGACTCCTGGAGTGGTGCTGTAGAATAAGCACTGGCCACCAAGGTTGCTTTGAATCACAAGGTCAGTGATTCAGATTCACCAGCCGCTCCTCAGAGCCCCTACACAGGGTTGTTCTGAATCCTAACTGACTCGACGGCACTTAACAACAACATACGGTTTCCTAGATTGTAAACCTTTGCAGGAGCAGAGAGTCTCATCTTTCTACCATGGAATTGATCCTCTGAACTTGTAGTTTGCAATCCAGTGTTTATCCTACAGTACCAAAGTGTTTAGGATTTAGGAATTACAATACAATCTTTCTGGAACACAATTATTTCCAATAGCCATAGCTCACCATGGGAACTAGGGCATAGATGTTTCTAGACCATTTAGACAATGAATATTCAGAACTAGGCTTAATATAAAAAGGAGAAGAAGAAATGAAGGGAAACAGGAAGGCTTCTCTTTTTTCATTGCTTTATTTCATATGCT
>NW_006408818.1:533609-534393 GCF_000296735.1 Chrysochloris asiatica
GCACTGTAGGCTCAGCACTGCACTGCTAACCACAAGTTAGACAGTTCAAATCTGTCAGCTATTACTCAGAAACCCTATACAGTGTCATTATAAGTCGGAATCAATTCAATAGAACTTAACAACAGCACCAAAACAGATAGTTAAGATTCAGAAAAAATGAAAAATATACAATATTTGGCAACTTCTTTGCTAGCTTTCTAATGCTTGTTTTTGTTTAAGTAGTTCTTTTCTTCATTATATTTTAGAAACTCATGCTGTTTTTAAAGCTTATTAAGGCATTGTACTCACTCTATCTGCCTGTTCTCATTTATATCCACAAAAAACTGTTTTAGAAACAGAACAGAAATCCTCACTTTGACTTCACAACCATATCAACTTAGCTGATTTAAACTCCACAAACAATTGGCTTAGTCTGGTGAAATACAGTTTGAAAGTCAATCAACAAAAGCAACAATCTTCAAAGAGGCAAATAAACAACTATAGGCATTTCTAATGGCTACAGCTTTCAAATACAGTCTATTTTCACTCAAGTGTGAAATTTCCAGGTAAAAGTAAAGAATCAGTATAGCTAAAGGCAATACAAATTAAAGATATTTTGCATTCAGATGAAATCAATTGGAGTTTTCATTGATATTCATATATTTAAAAATATGAATGTTTTATGTTGATATAGTGCTCTAGCTAATCACTGGGGGTGGGAATAAAGATCAGCTCTTGTTAGACTCTGTCTTAGTGGAAACTCTGCCTTTTGTGAGGTGTGTTTTGTTAGTATTAGGAAGAGTTT
>NW_006408818.1:536025-551050 GCF_000296735.1 Chrysochloris asiatica
GAATCTTTCAATAACGAAAATCAAGGCTTGAATTTTTTCTTCAGTTCCCCCAGCTTGAGAAATGCTGACCATGTTCTTCCCTTTTGATTATCTAACTCTAAATCTTTGCACATTTTATTATAGTATTTGCCTTTATCTTTTCGAGCTGACAATTGAAATTTTCTGTTCAGCTCTTGGACCTCTTCAATTTTTCCATTTGCTTTAGCTTCTCTACGCTAGAAGACCTAAGTAATTACTTAATTTGTGCTTAATTTGAAAATAAATACTAAAAAAATAAATAGAAAGGAAGGAAGGAAGGATGGAAGGAAGAAAGAAACTGGTAATTCCATTTTGACTATTATAGCCTAAGGAATTCTTCCCTGTCAGAGGTTTTATGTGGCAATGAAATGCAATGCACGTGGTTCATTTTTACCCCTTTCCCATTGTTTTCAAGTTGATATCAATCCATAGGGACCCTATAGGCCAGAGTAGAACTGTCTCATTGGATTTTCAAGGCTTGAATCTCTGAGGCAATTACTAGACTTTTAACAGATCTCCCATATTGCCATTGTCATTGCTCTCTGAGGCCTGGTGTGGCACTGTGGGTTAATCACTGGACTACAAAGTTAGTTTGAACCACAAGGTTGGCGGTTCAAGCTCACTAGATGCTCCTTGGAAACCCTATACAGAGTCACCATGGGTTAGAACCACTTCAACAGTGCTTAACAACAACAACATCTGTGATCTTGTCTAAACACTGAAATATGAGCAATCATTTCAAAATATAAGTGTATTCATATACTGAAAACTCATCAATGTTTTTCTATTGCTTTTAAAATAAAACATCTCATCTCAACCCATAGTCTTCCTGAATTTGCCCTGCAACTACATTGGTTTCCTTCTCAATGGTTCTTTAAGTTGTCATGAACTTCGTGCCTGAAGCATTGTGAACTGTACCTCATTGTATTTAAACTAAAAATATAACTTTTTTCCTTATGCCATTCTGTCCCTCAAGAGTAAAGGAAGGTCTCATGTCTCATGATTTCAACATATCTTATATTTTTCAGTTAACTTATCACAGTTTGTAAATGTACTGGAGTTGGATGACTATGTTAGTGCTGTCTTCTTGCTGTAACTAAGATATACAGTTAGGAGTTCTGCTAGACTGCTCAGCTCCTAACCACAAACTCCTTGGTTTGAACCGAACCCACCAGACTTTCCATGGGAGAAAGACACTGCACCGCAGTCTGTTTCCACAGTAATTTACAACTTTGGGAACCCTCTAGGGCAGTTCGACTACAGGGTTGTTAGGAGTTAGAAGTGATTTAACAGCAGTGGCCTTGCTTTTGGTTTTATGATGTAAGGGAAGTACCTGATAGCTCAGCAGTCAAGGTGCTCTCCTGCAAACCTTAAGTACAGTGGTTTGAATTTCCCAGAGGTATCACTAAAGGTAGTCTTGACAATCTAGTTCTGAACAATCAGCTATCAGAAACCCTATGAAGCACATTTCCATTCTGACACATATTGGGTTTCCGTAAGTTGGAATCAGCTGCATGACAACTGTTTGTGTTTTTGTTTTGCTGCAAAGTCAAAGAAGGCAATGGGCTTCAGTTTTGCTTATAGTTTACTACATTAAAGTAAATAATAATAATTACATAAAATAGCCACTGACTTTGAGTCAATTCCAGCTCATAATGACTCTATGTAGGGTTTTCCCAAATGGCAGCTGAATCACTGAGCCTGTGTTTAGAAGTCCAGTGCTTATTCTATAGTGCCATCAGGGCTCAATTCACTACTTGTTATGGTTGTTGTTGTTGTTAAGCGCTGTCAAATTGGTTCCAACTCATAGCAACCCTGTCTGTATAGGGTTTCCAAGGAGCAACTGGCAGGTTTGAACCACCGACCTTGAGGTTAGCAGTTCAGTATGTGTACTACAGTACTCGATTTGTTGTTTTTAAGTACTGTTGAGTTGGTGCCAACTTATAGCAACCCTGTATAGTGTTTCTAAGGAGCAGCTGGTGAATTTGAACCACTGACCTTGTGGTTTAGACCTTACAATCCAGTGCATCATCCTACAGCACCACACCAGAACTCCACAGTGCCATACTAGTACCAAGTAAAAGTTCCTTGGTGGTACAGTGCTTAAGCACCTCACTATTAAAGGAAACGTCAGCAATCAGAACCCAGCAGAGACTTTCTAGGAGAAAGATGTGGCATTCTGCTTCCTTAAAGCCTTATAGTCTTGAAAACACTATGAAATACTTCTACACTATGCTGTAGGGTCACTATGAGTTAGAATCCACATATTGACCATGGATTTAATGCCAAATTAAATTATTGATCAATAATACATGCTCATACGAAATATTACTTACATTTATAATGTCTGAGATGAAACAAGGGTCAAAGAGAAAAGCCTTCTGTTTATGGAACAAGCCATGTATAGTAGAGCTATGTACCTGCCTGCTGTTCTGATCCTTAAATAAACAGTACAATTTAGAAGTTACTATGTCATAAAAATGTGTTTCTGAGATCCTCTAACTGCTTGCATAGTCTTGCTGAAATATCATTTAAAACAAAATATATTCCTGTCCCAGAAAGACTCTTTGCAAAAATAAGAGAATAAAAAGTTTCACTAATGAATAAGCATTAAGCCAGAATGTGAGGTATCACAGGAAATCCACTAAAAAGGTATCAATGGCTAAAAGAAATCTGACCCTATATATACTGGAGTGTTTGCAACCTAACACATTTATACTTTCAAGATAAAAGTGCTAATTTTCTAGTGTCTTTATGGCAGGATATCTGCTAATCTCCTTCCAGGAAACTGGGAAGTAGCAGAGGATTTACCTGAGTTACATATTCAAGAAGTGGCTGCTGAGCCCTTTAGTTAATACCTTAGATTCATATACTTTTTGAAGAGACAGAGAATTATTTTATAATTACAATTTATGTAAAGTGAATTCTAAAAGTATAATAGAGAACAAGAACATCTTCCCCTATTTTCAACAAGGAAAATCAAAAGCTCTTGTTTTCAATTTTCAGCATCTCCTATCCTATACACTCTAATGGTAACAACTCACCATTCCAGCCTTCTCAGGATACACAGTTTACGAGATTATCAAATGCAACACACCTCCATTGGAGTAAAGAAAACTACCAAGTCTCTGTTAAGTCTATCCTTGATCATTTATATAAACTTTACAATGCTATTTGAATTAAAAAAAAATGTCAAGGAGTCTGAGTCATAAATTTTTACTCAAATTAATTACGACAGTTCGTACTTGAATCCCCAAACATTTGAGACAATTCACATGTTGGAGTTGTTTAACAAATTTTATATATTTACGTGGGTGCACTGAAACATAGAATGTAACTTCTCAGGCACTGAGTTACAAGTTATTATACAGTCATGGGAAAATAAGCACTATAAAATCAAACATTCAGATATTCTTCACTCTAGAAGACAAAAATTCGGTAGATCTTCTCCCCTTTAAGGCAATATATCTAATGAATCACAGGGAAAGGTTTTTGAAATCTTCCATATCACAACATTTGAAGGAACCATACCTATCTCTTCTATTAGAATTCTCTCAGCACCTACAGGAAATTAAACTTACTAGAATGGTGCTGTTTATATTTTACATCATTCAGATCTCAAATTAATAATTTGTTCAATTACAGTATATAATTTCTAACATATATAGCAACTAGATGTCACAGATCATATCAATAAAGTATTAAAAAATTGAGAGTATAGAAATGGATAGTAGAACAGAGAAAGAGACCAAAAAAAAAAAAAAAAAAAAAGTATCTTCTTGTAAAATCTCCCTGTTTCTGAAATTGTACAGGCCAAGTAATTTTTAAGGACTGGCCTTGGTAGAATAATAATTATTATGATGTGATAAATGATAATGATGTCAGCCATTATTTTGCCAAGAGAATTAAACTTATGGAAAGGAAATTGCCAAAACTTACATGTAATGTGACCATCATTTTATACACAATGGACATTTCAATACTCAAAATTGAAACGGGAATTTTCAGAAACTGAAAATCACTGATTTAAGGAAAGGTATTTTAATTGAAACATGCTTTATATATTTTTCTTTATTTGCTTAATCATGGACCAAAAAAAAAATCTCCAGCCAGAATAGTATCTGTCTAGACAGGCTTTCAATATCCAAAGCTCCTTGTACATCCAAGGTCTTCAAAATTCCCATTGCACTGTCTCATTTTATCAGCAACACATACTAAATGGTCTCCAGTATGTGTACATTTTGCAATAGTAAGTTATGCATACACTATATCACTGAGCTAATATGTATATACAAATATAAATATAAATGTTAAAGGATAGATTAAAATAAATATAAATTGAAACTATAATATCTTTTCTTGAGGAGTTTTAGCATCTCCTTCATGTGCTCAACCCAATTCAAGACTTGCCTGTAAAATGATTCTGATCTAACCTTTGTGAAGTGTCCCTGTTTTCAGGAGGAACCAATTCCTATTTCTGGAAAAGGTTATTGCACTTGGCTGCTAACTGAAAGGTAGAATGTTTGAGTCTACCCATAGCAGCCATGGGCAAAAGGCCAGATGATAAACACTTGTAATAACTGCTCCCTTGAAATCTCTATGAATCTCAGTTATACTCTGATCCACATGGGGTTGTTGTAAGTGAGAATCAACTGAATGGCAACAGAAAACAAACCACCAAACAAAACAATAAAAAAGAAAAACAGAGCAAACAGACAAACAAACAAAAAAAAACCTTAAACGTTTGTGAGGAAACAAGCAATGTGCATCTCTATAGATCTACTCATGGAAGATGACATGGTAGGGTAGAAAGTGCCTTTTCAGGTGATTAGAACCATATCAGCCTTTATCTGATTACTGGTTTGGGAGTTTTACACAGGTATTTTAGTTAGACAACTGCTAACAATAATCATAAGTCATGAAAATTTGACCATAAGATTATTCTGAGAAATTCTATATGTACATAGTTAGGTCATTTTGATTCCAGAAAAGCAAATGGCTCAAAGAAGCTAGATACAATGAGGCTTATAAATACAAGTAAAAGAAAAACAGAACATGTTAACATTTTCTTCAAAATGAAAAAGGGCCTTTTGCATTTTCTTAGCCTTGTAGCTTTCAGTAGAACTGATCCTTAAACAAGTTGGAGAACTTTCTGCTTGTTTCTTTGACCATAGGTTTTATCAATTGTGACATGCTTACTTAAGTCATGAGCAATGGCATTCACTGATTTTCTGCCTTTGTGTACTTTAATAAATTTTGTTTCACTTCCAAACTGATACTTCACCTCTTTGCCTTTTGCTGATACAATCACTAATTCTGGTTTTACTGCATTTGGTAGCCACGATGAACTTCACAGTGATATTTGCCAAAGAAAATTAAACAAAGAGATAATACTGTAACATCCAAGAGAAATGTGGTACATGAGATTTGATTTACAGCTAATGCTTAAGAGTCAAATCATACACAGTTATATTTGTAAGTAGTGAAAGTTAACAGTAAAATAACAATATGAAGTACAGTACAGTACATACATAAGCTGGTACCACAGCATTTATTATGAACATTAAGATATACATATTTTTAGTTATATATGTACTGTATCATTATGTGTCTGGCAATGCAGTTTCTTTGTATATAAGACACATGAGATGCATGTGTTGTGTGTGAAAAACTGACATTCATTACCATCTCCTTTTCTCATTGGGATTTCTGAACTCTTGTAACATTTTTGGGAACATGGACATGTATGTGGTTAATTGTTACTTGAATGGATGTTATTTGTTTTTTTGAGTTTCATGAGTAAGAAAAATTGTAAATTCTAAGTACAAAATCAATGAAACCTGCTTCAATTGGATCACTTCTGACTCATAGCAACCCTGGATAGGATTCCAAAGGCTGTACATTTTTACAGAAGCAGAGATTTCCATCTTGCTCCCATGGAACAGCTTGTGAATTTGAACTGCTGACCTTGTGTTTAGTCATACACTGTTCGCCCTATATTGCTTAATATTAATTTTCCTATCCAACATTTCCCCCTTCTGATGAAGATTCTGTTAAAATCTTTGCTCACTAACCATTGAGTGAGCACCAAGCTAGGTTCTTTGAGTATCAAGTCATAGTTTTATTGGACTATTTTTTTTTAATTCCTTAGTTGTTTCTCCTTATTGTTCTACTAGTCATAATTAGATTGTTAATTGTACCTTATTTAGTTGCTTTGTTGTTGTTTTTTGTTGCTGTTGTTGTTAAGTGCTGTTGAGTCCGTTCTGACCCATAGCGACCCTGAACAGGGTTTCCGAGGCTGTAAGTCTTTACAGGAGCAGAAAGCCTCATCATTCTCCTGCGGAGCAGGTGGTAGTTTCGAACTGCTGACCTTGCGGCTCACAGCCCGATTCCTAACTACCTAGCTACCAGAGCTCCTTTAGGTGCCACTAAATCATTTCTGACTCATAGCTACCATATGCACAACATACTAAAACACTGACCTTGTTTTGACTGATGATATGAAGCTTTTTAACCATTGTTTCCCACAGATGTAGTCAATTTGATTTCTGTATGTTCCATTTGGTGTAGTCCATGTTAGAGTTTTCATTTATGTTGTTCAAAAAATTTTTGTCTTAAGGAAATCATTAGTTTGCAAAATTCTATCATGCTATTAAGCATCATTATTTCTATCATCAAAGTCATATTTTCCAAATACTACTCCTTCTTTTTTCCAACCTTTGCATTCTAATCACCAATAACTACCACAAAATCTTAATTGCTTGTTTCATTGATTTTATACTAAAGAAGTTGATGGAATTCTTCAATCTCATTATCACTGGCATTAGTGGTTTGGTGCATAAATTTGAACAATATTGGTATTGACTTGTCTTCCTTGTAGTCATATAGGTATTATTCTATCACAGACAGCATTGTACTTCAAGATATACCTTGAAATGTCCTTTTTGATGAAGAATGCAGCACTATTGCTCTTCAATTTGTGATTCTGGCATACTAAAACATAGGCTTTTTAGATTCAAAATGAACAGCACAGTTCATTTCAGCTCACTAATTCCTAGAATACTGATCTTTATCTGCTTCATATCATTTTTGACTACTTCCAGTTTTCATACTCTGTACATTCCATGTTCTGATTATTAATGGATGCTTACAGCTGTTTCTCCTCATTTTGATTTGTGCCCCATCAGTAGATGAAGGTCCTGAAAACTTTACTTGTGTCATCACAGTCATCTCTACTTAGAGGAGGCAGCTTTTCCCCCAGTTGTATTTTGAGAACTTTCCGACCTAAGGGTCTCACTTTCCAGCACTATATCTGACTATATTCGGGTGCTATTCATCATATTCGAATAGTCAATATCCTGGTGCTATATGACAGTGTTCCACTGTTATTCATTAAGTTTTCAGTGGCTAATCATTTAGAAGTCATCTGACTCTCTTTCTCCCTAGTCTGTCTTAGTCTGGTGTCTCAGTTGAAATCTGTCCACCATGGCTATACCCTGCTGATTTTTAAAATATCAGTGGCATAGCTTCCAGGATCATAGCAACACACAAGCCACCAAAGCACGACAAACTGACAGATGAGTGGTGGCTCTTAAATATACACATTTAAATATAGTTTTATATAGTTTCCATCATCCTGATGTGGCACTGTAGGATAAGCACTGGGTCACAAAGTCAGTTTGAACAGCAAGTTAGGAACATCAAGCTCACCTGCTTCTCCTCGGAAACACTATACAGGGTTGCTGTGAGTCAGAATTGACTCGTTTCTACTTACAACAACAGAAACTATGACTGTTACAAAATAGCTAATTTTTATACTCTTACTCCCAGTAACCTTATTTGATTTGATTGTCATTTATTCAATTTCTTCATGATCTTCAGTCTTAGTTTCTCTTATTCTTAAATATATATATATATATGTTTTTGTCTAAACAAACCATTTTTTTCTTAAGGCAAATGATGCATGTTTGGTTAATCTTATTCAGTCTTTTAGCTTTCAGTTGTCCTGCATATTCCATGGACATGCTCATTTTTCTGTGTACATAAGTCTGGAGTGTATTTTGAATGTTTTGTTATTGTTAGGTACTGTCAAGTCAGTACTAGTTCATAGCGACCCTACACACAGTAAGCCTCTCCCTACATCACTCTCACAACAAGTGTTATTATTGAGCAGATTGTTACGGTCACTGTTTCATTTGTGTGGAAGCTTTTTCTCTCTTATGCTTAACCTCTACCATAGCAAGTATGGTGTTCTTGTCCAATAACTGGTCCTTCCTGATAATTTGTCCAAAGTACGTGAGACAAAAATCTTGCTAACCTCTCTTCTGAGAAGAAATTTGGTTGTACTGTATCTAAAATAGATTTTTTTTTTTTTTTGTTCTTCTCCGATCCATGGTATGTTCAATATTCTTTGTCGACATCATAATTCAAATGCATCATTTCTTCTTTGATCTTCTTCATTTATTATTCAAGTTTCACATACATTGAAACTTGAATAATAAATGCTCCTTAGTCCTCAAAGTGCCATGTTTGCATCTTTACTTAAAAGAGGTTTTTTTGGGAGGAAGAAATTTGCCCAATGTGATGTGTTTTTTGATCTCTTGAAGGCTGTTTCCAGGAGCATTAATTGTAAATCCAAGTAAAATTGAATCTTTGGCAAGTTTATTCTTTTCTTTGTTTATAATTTTGTTTATTGATCTAGTTATGAGAATTATTTTCTTTCTTTTTTGTCTTAGGCTAGATTGTCTAGAGAATCAAAACCAGTAAAACATATATGTGTGTATATATAAAGAGAAGTTTATATCAAGTAAATAACTTACAATGGTAGAGTCCCAGGAGAAGTGAGAAAAAGAGCCTCTCTTACATGTCCATTATATTGGGAACAGGCCACACCCCCAAGGAAGCATTGCTTCAATAGATTGGCTGCTCATAGCCAGTCATCATAGAGTTAACTCTGCCTATATTAGGTTTCATCACCATGGGGATAAGCCCATTTCAATGGTGAAAACCCTGGGAATCCTGGTCAAGTCAAGTTGCCATGGAGCCCTAATGATTACATTTATGTTGATGTATAATCCATACTGAAGGTTGTATTCTTTAATCTTCACCATCAGCAATCAAAGTTAGGTTGTTAATGAGTCTTACTCATTCATTTTGCCTCATTCTTCTTCATATAGTGCAGGCTTTCAGATCATTTGCTCCATATACAGACTGAATAAAAATGGTGTAATAACACAACCTGAAGTACATCTTTTCTGATTTGAAACCAGGCAGTACCGACTTAGATTGCATGAACCACTGCTTCTTGTACTATGTACAGGTTCCACAGGAGCAAAATTAGGAGTTCTGGATCCCTTGTCTTCAAAATCTTGTCAATAATTTGTTATGTGACACACAGTTGAGTGCCTTTGCATAGCCAGTATAACACAAATAAACATCTTTTTGGTGTTCTTTCCTTTTAACCAAAATCTATCTAAAGTCAGCACTGATCTTCTTCATTCCATGTTTTCTTTTGAATCTGGCTTGAATTTCTGGCAGTTCCCTGTTGATATACTGCTGTAACTATTTATGAATTATTATCTGTAAAATTTTATTTTCATGTGATTGTAATGATATCAACTTTCTTTGGAATGAATATAAATATAGATTTGTTCAGTCATTCGTATAGGTATAATGAGTGTTTCCAAAACTGTGTCAGTTATGAAACATTTCAGCAGGTATTCATTGTTTTTCAACAATGCCTTCTTGGAGCTTGGATTTCTTCCTTCAGTACAATCAGTTCTTTACTACATACGATGCCATCCCCTGAAAACTTGAACATCAACTAATTATTTTAGTACAGTAGCTCTGTGTTTTCCTTCCTTCTCTTTTTAATGCTCCCTGAGTCATTCAGTACTATCCCAACAAATTTCATCAGTATTGCAACTCAAGATTTGAAACCATGTTGTTGTTCAGGTCTTTCAGCTGAGAAATGCTGATCTTTTTTTTTTTTATAATGTAAAGATATTCATAAGTGAAATACCTAGGCTGAGTGCTAAACCTATGCTGATTTCTTCTCATAAAACAATAATTCGAAAATTTTAAGTTTGCAAATAGTCAAGTACAAACCTAAGATATATTTTAGATTAAAAAAAAATATGGATTATAGTACTTAAATTAGAGGGATTAGATTAAAAAAAAAAAAAATGTGCTACACTCTAAGTGGAATTCAAGCCAAGAACAGGTTAAGTAAAAATTAAAAAGAAAAAATTGTATAGAAAATTTCCTTGGATGCAAAAACAAAGAAATCACTCCATTCTTCTCCCTCTCTCTCTCTTTTTAAAAAAGCATTTACTTTACAAATACAGAAAATTATTTTTTATGTATCTTTAGAAAAAATCCTCTGAAAAGCTTCAATAAGCTTCTTGCCCCTTTTAAAACCTAGTGCTATTTGCTTAAGGCTCTAGGGGCCACTTCTGAAATGTAATTAACAAGGAAGGTTAATGTTTCACAGTTTTCCTAGAAGGACATGAACCAAGGTCAGGTGAGCTCAAAGCTATAAAGGTACCCTTTTGTCATTAAAAAAAAAAAAAAAGCATGAGAAGCTTATGTTCACTTTTGATAAAAACACATGATACCTACAGCTCTCCCATTGTTGTCATTATTATTGATTGTTGTTAAGTGCAGTCCAGTTAATTCTGACCCATAGTGACCCTTTTGACAAAGTTTTCTAGGCTGTAATTTTTATGGAAATCCTGCTGTGGCTCTGTAGGATAAGCAATTGACTATTAACCAAAAGGTCAATGGTTCAAACCCACAAGCTACTGGTCAGAAACTCATAGGCATGCTATGAGTGAGAACATCACAATCTTTAAGGGAGTTGATTGCCAGCTCTTTCTCCCGCAGTCATCAGGTAGGTTTAAACCAGTAATCCTTGAGTTAGCAGCTGAGTGCTTAATCATTGGGGTATGAGGGCTCCTTGCTACCCCAATAGTTACATGAATGTAGGAATAAACAATGTGTGACAAATGATGCTTTCAAGTCCTCTTATGGGAGAACAAGTCCTGGTGTGGCACTGTAACTTAATGAACTGGACTGCAAGGTTGGTTTGAACTGCAAGATCAGCAGTTCAAGCTCACCAGTTGCTCCTTGGAAACCCTATACAGGGTACCTATGAGTCAGAATGGAACTCAATGGCACTTAACAGCAGCAACATTCATTTACCTTGAGGATATGGATAAAATCAACTTGCTTGTGAAAAGGAAGCATTTTTCTTCTGTATAGGAGTCTTGGTGTGGCGTTGTGGGTTAATGTGTCAGACTGCAAAGCCGTTTGAACTGTGAAGTTGGTGGTTCAAGCTCATCAGCTGCTCCTCAGAAACCCTATACAGGGTTGCTATGGGTTGGAACCCACTTGACAGCACTTAACAACAACAGACAATCTCTAAACAGGTTTTTGTAATGAACCACCATCTATTCTAACATATATTCAATGACAAAATTGACTACATTCTCATTTACCTTCTAAGTTGGGAGTAGATTTTCTAATTATATTTCCTCACAACCAACGTACTAACATCAAGTCGATTCCGACTCAGAGCAACCCCTATACAGGATTTCCAAGACTGCAAATCTTTATGGGAGCAGACACTTTGTCTTTCTCCAACAGAACTACTGGTGAGTTGGAACAACCAGTCTTGAAGTTGGCAGGCCCACACTTAACCCCACCACCCTACAAGGGCTCCTTTTCCTCCCCAGCAGACAGCACCATATTTGATCAATTGAAAAAATCAAGAGTTAGAAAGAATTGAATTCCACCTTTCAAAATGGTGAATAAAATATCCAATTTTACTATTTGCACTTTGGGAGTTATTTTAATCAACTCCTCAGTGTTACTACTGTGTTGGGTACCTTGGAGTTGATTCCAGCTCCAAGAGACTCTGTATAGTTTCTGAGACTATAAATCTTTAAAGGAATAGAAAGTCTTATCTTTCTCCCAACAAGTCGTAAAAAAGAAAGAAAGAAAGAAAGAAAGGGAGGGAGGGAGGGAGGGAGGGAGGGAGAGAGAGAGAGAGAGAGAGAGAGAGAGAGAGAGAGAGAGAGAGAGAGAGAGAGAGAGAGAGAAAGAAAGAAAGGAATGAAGGAAGGAATGAAGGAAGGAAGGACCTGGAATCATTCTTGTTCAAGAAGCTATATCATGTTCATTTTAAGATTCCAACCAAACCAAAGCCACTTTCATCGAGTTCCTACTTATAGTAACACTATATTGGGTTTCTGAGGTTGTAAATCTTTACAGAAACAGAAAATCTCATCTTTCTCCCAGAAAGCAGCTAGTGGGTTAGGACTGCCAACCTTATAGTTAGTAGTCCAACATTTATCATACAGCACGGCCAGGGTGAGGGCTCATATGGTACCCAATCTTGTTCACACAAGTCTCTTCATATGAAGCTAAACAGATAATAGGACCTGAGCCACTTATATATCTCTTCTTAGATTATTTGTATAAACATTTTTCTATAGGAATTAAAATATGAGCATTGATCCTGTTTTTCTTTTCTTTTGTTTTGTTTTCTTTTCTTGTTGTACCACAAGGCCAGTGGTTCAAACTCACCATTTGCTCTTTGGAAACTCTATCTGCATTACTCTGAATTAGAACAGACTCAATGGAACTTAACAACAATAAATCCCTGTATTGGACACCTGGTATAGGATAATCATTAGACTGCAAGATTGGTTTTAACCACAGGGTGGCTGTGAGTCACAACTGACTCAAACACACTTAACAACAACAATCTTGTGCTAACAAAGTCAGGATGTATTTTCTAAACACTGTATATGTTTGGAGGACAAAAACTGAAAAGATATTTTTTTAATATACTTTATATGGCAGATAAGGGCTGGAATATATTTCAAGATAGTATTTTTGATAACAGGTGAGATAAAGAGTATTTTCATGTAGTCTCTAAGTATTGAGATTTCCTGTATCCTCAATGAACAATAAGTAATTTATCAAGAAAAAAAATAAAAAAAGCCTTATGACATCTGAGTTTTCACAACAGGCTAACTTTCCTGGTATATTAGAATGAGCAGACAACCTATGAAATAGGCTATACTTTTGAAATGGTCACTGTCAAATAATTCTAGGTGAATATTATGTGCTAATGTGCTACTATTCAACAGGTATGCTCCTGTTTAAAACATTCAACAATAGCTTTGTCACATTGGGTACTAATGACCAAAGACCTGCTGAGTTTTATGTCATCTTCATTGTGCTTGAGCCCATTGTTTGAGCCACTGTGTCATTCCATATCATAGAGTGCTTCCTTTACCTACAACGACAACTCCACTTTATTAACCAGAATGTCCTTCTCTAGAGATTGTTCTTTGCTGGTAATATATATCAAGGAGAATAATCACTGTCTCATTGATGCACGATTATTTTCAAACATGTAGATAAGAGTAAAACAGCTTCTGGTGGACAGTATGAGGGGTATCCTCTTTTCTATACCTTGTCCTTTAAAATTATTCCTAATTTCAAAACAGCATCAGAGAAATACAAAGATAAGTCAGGAAGTATTGCTATTAAGTTTCAAATTCATGTATGTGTAGATTTATTCCAAACAAAACATATTTAAGTATTTCTTTGTTATCAGTGAATTTCTCTGGAAAAATGCTCTCAGTAATGCCCTTGTCTTAGTCTCCTGAGGTTGCCTTGAAAGAAAAAGTCCAATTAAAACAGTAGCTTCCTAGGAGATATGCCAGGACAGTTAAATTCAAGGCAGAGAGGTCAGCTCAGAAAGTTATAATGAGTGTTTCTGGGATGTCAAAAGTGTAATCATAAGAGATTTTCTTGAAGGACATAAGATGATCATGAAAAATATTATGAAGAATTTTATACAAAATAGTATTGGTGAGAAAAAAGACCAGGAAAATTGTGTAGAGTGTATCTTTCCCCCGTTCTCTGAGGGTAAAAAGGGCTGTCCACATAATTTTGTTGGAAAGCTTTACCCCATCCACCTACAGACCTGATCTTGTCATTTCTGACTTCCTTTTGTTCCCCAACGTCAAAGAACACTCAGAAAGCACATAATTTGAGCCTCTCATGAATGTCAACACTGCTGTTATAACATGGTATAAGTTGAAAAGTTCAGAATTCTTCATGCAGACTTAGAGAGATAGAAGTAACATCTTCAGAAATGTTTAGAGTTTGATACAGATTTGTGGATAAGCATACATTTGCATTTTCATATTTTTTCTTGATAAAGGTTTCTATAATATTGCCCACTAGTCATCTGTTAGTTTTTCATATTGTGGTGACTTGCATGTTGCTGTGATTCTGGAAGCTATGCAACCAACATTTTAAATAAAAGAGGGTCACACATGGTAGACAGGTTTCAGATGAGGTCCCAGACAAATACAGATTACTTTAGAATATTTACTCACTGAAAACCTTATGAATAGCAATGGAACACTGAGAGAGCGCACCAACACCAGAATAGTAACTATTGCAACCTAATGAAAAGCACCAGAATATTGTCAGACATAATGCCAGAAGATGAGTCACTCAGGTAGGAAGGCACTCAAAACACAACTGAGAAGAGCTGCCTCCTTAAAGTGGAGTTGACTCTGGTGACTCAAATGGAGTAAAGATTTGGGGACCTTCATTTGCTGATGGGACACAACTCAAAATGAAGAGAAAGAGCTATAAACATCCATAAACAATCAAAACATGGAATGTAAGAAGTATGAATCGAGCAAAACCGGAAATTATAAAAAATGAAATGCATAAACATCAATATCCCAGGCATTAATGAGCTGAAATGAACTTGTATTAGCAATTTTGAATCTGACAATCAAATGGATTACTATGCCTGGAATGACAAATTGTAGAGGAATGATTAACATTCATCATCAAAAGAGCATTTCAAGTTCTGTCTTGAAGTACAACGCTATTTGTGACAGGATAATATCCATTTGTCATAGTGGTTATGAATCAGGCTGCTAACCTCAATGTCGGCTGTTCAAAACTA
>NW_006408818.1:551645-553674 GCF_000296735.1 Chrysochloris asiatica
CAGTCAAAACAAGGCAAGGGCAGACTATGGAACAGACCATCATTTGCTCATATGCAAAGTCAGATTGAAACTGAATATAATTTTTTAAAGTCCATGAGAGCTAAAATATGACCTTGAACATATCCCACCTGAAATTAGAGATCCTCTGAAGAAGGAGAATATTGAAAGAATCATGAACTGCCAAAAGGACACACTTATCTGTGTTGGAAGACATACAGCCAGAATGCTCTTTAGAAGCCAAGATGGCCAAACTTAGCAATTCATATTTTGGACATATTATCAGGAGGGACCAATCCATTAAGCAGGATATCATGTTTGGTATAATGGAGGGTTAGAAAAAAAATCGAAGTCCCCCAATGAGATGGATTGGCACACTGATAACAGCAGTGGGCTCAAACGTAGCAACAATTCTCAGGTTGGTTCAGGACCAGGCAGTGTTTTGTTCTGTTTGGCATAGGTAGCTAGGTGCTGTTAATCAAGTCCACGGTACTGAACAATAATACAACAAAATGGCATTTTGGCAGTACTTTTTAGCTAATCCTTGTATATTCATTCCCTGAATAAAGACAATGTACTTTGTAAAGTGGATGCTAACTGAAAAAATGGAACACTCATGTGTTAGGCTTCTAAGTTGCTGTAACACGAATACCACAAATGGATGGTTTTAACAACCAGAAATGTATTCTCTTACAGTTTCGGAGGCTGGAAAGTGAACATACAGAGTGTGAGTTCTAGGGGCAGATTGTGTCTTTTTCATCTGTGGGCCCTGTATTCCTCAGAGACCAGCATAAATCTTGACTAGAACTTCTGCTGGATCTAGGAGCTTTCCAATGCAAGGATCCCAGGTCCAAAGGAAATAATCTCCTCCTGGGTCTTTTATCTTAGTAGTAGTGGGTCCATCTGAGCTTTGCTCATTCTCTCTCCTTTTATAGATCAAAAGAGAATGACTCAAACTATGACCTAACCCTGTTGATTGCATCTGGCCTCATTAACATTATTGTTGTTGTGATTTTAAGTGATTTTGAGTTAGTATAAGTCATTGTAAGGCGCCATCAAGTTGGTAGAACTAATAGTGGCCTTATGTTTAACAGAATGCAACATTACTGCGTCCTGCACCAACCTCACAATCATTGCTATTCCTGAACCCATTGCTGCTGCCAATATAACAATCCATCTTGTTGATGGTCTTCCTCTTTTTCACTGACCCTCCACTTTATCAAACATTATGACCTACTTCAGGAACTGTTCCTTCCTAATAACATGTCTAAAGAATAAGAGATGACGTCTGGCAATGCTGGCTTCCAAGGAGCATTCTGGCTGTACTTATTCCAACACAGATTGAGTTGTTCTATTGGAAGTCCATGGTACTATTTTTATTTAGTTATTTATTTTTATTGTGAATTGAGTGAAAGTTTACAGGGCAGATCATCTGTTCTACATTCAACAAATCATATACTTTGTTTCATGACAATGATTATAATGCCTTCCATATACCATCACCATTAACAGTATTTCTCTATATTCGTTTTAGCTCTTTAAAACAAAACAAAACACTCAGACCTATATAATAATTTAACCAACATTAATAGTACCATGGACTAATGGTACTATTAATGTTGGTTTAATTTATTATATTCTCTTCCAACACATAACTCAAAGGAATCAATTATTCTACAGTCTTCCTTATTTACTGTCCAACATTCACATGCATATGATATTATTGAAAATACCATGGCTTGGATTAGGTGCACCTTTGTACTCAAACTGATGTCTTTGCTCTTCAACAGTTAAAAAATGTCTTGTGCATCAATTTGCCTAATGAAATATATCACTTGATTTCTTGACTGCTGCTTCTATGAGTACTTAAATTGATCTGAGCAAAATGAAGTCTTTGACAACTTCAATCCTTTCTCCATTTATATGGATGTTGTTTACTGGTCCAGTGGTGAGGATTTTTATTTTATTTGCATTGAGATGCAACCCATACCCAAACTGGGGTACTTCATCAGTAAATATTTTAATTCCTCTT
>NW_006408818.1:554403-556046 GCF_000296735.1 Chrysochloris asiatica
GTGTTTTGTTCTGTTGTGCACCAGATTGCTGTCAGTCATAACTGACTGGATGGCATGTAACTACAATATCAAGACTACTTCCTAGCACAAACGCCTCCATTTAAAAAAAAAAATTTTTTTTTGAAGTGCTTTATCATTTCTCATACTGAAAAAACTATAAGCAAAAAAAAATCCCTTTCTTATAGTCACTGAAAAATTCCTGATGAGGAACTTTACAGTATAGTATCTATATGTTGTTGTTGTTATTGTTATGTTCTGTCAAGCTGGTTCTGACCCATAGTGACTCTGAATAGGGTTTCCTAGGAGTGGCTGGTGAGCTTGAACTGCCAACCTTGTGGTTCAAACCGACTTTGCAGTCCAGTGTATTAACCCAAAGCACCACACCAGGACATACAAGTTTCTATACGTTGTTAAGTTTGTTAAGTGCCATTGAGTCAATTCAGACCCATAGCGACCCTGTATAGGGTTTCCAAGGTGCAGCTGGTAAGCTTGAACCACCGACCTTGCAGTTCAAATGGCTTGGCAGTCGGGTGCATTAATCCACGCGCCACATCAGGACTCCATATAGTATCTATTTAATTGAGACTCACATGATAAAGCTTTTTAAGGTCATAGTATTTCTTCTGTGCAACTGGCCTGCTTTTATACTATGGACATTGTCATTCATGAAATGAATTTCAAATTCTTTGTTGCCTATGTTGAAAGAAACCTTAACTCCAAGTCATGGTTCTTCTCTGGGAAAAGGTTTGAAGCACTTTGACTTGGTTGAGTTTATTCTTTGAGACCAGATTGACTAAATTCAAAAGCATCTTCCACTTCCTGCTCACAGTGTCATGCTAGCTAGTAATTTACCCTTGCTATGCATACGTTTCCTCATCTGAAAGGAGGATAAGTTCTCTTTCAGAAAGGAAAGATGCTTTCATTGAAAGTGGGAATTTATTAAACATATAAAACCACCGGGTGAAAAATGGAAGTGGTGGGGGGAAGAATAAGAAACAAAATGATAGAGGCACATTAACGGGCATTTTATTCTCAGTATCTTGACTTTACTAAATTATCACTCTTATTTTACCCTATTTTCTTCATTTACTTCTTTTAAAATATTTTGTCAAAGTATATCATGGTTTTAAATATGCAATAATGTATTTCTGTTAAAATCTTCACTAAATATTTTCTGTTAAAATTTGTAAATATGTAAATGGTATACAAAAGTAGACTAAACTGATCTATCAACATGTATAGGAGTATGGATATAGGGAATATTTTTAATTCAAATATCATTTATCTTCTATATATTTGTTTGCCAACTACTGGCTCCCTGCCAGAAGGTATTTGTGTAAATGCTCTCTGACATTTTTTTTTTTTTTTAAAGAGAAACATGTTTTATTTTTGTTTTTTAAAAATAAGTCTAGTTAAGTTTATGAAAATAGCTCCCTGGGGGAGGGAGCAGTTGACAAAGGTCATAGTAGGCATATGTTAGTCTCGTAAAAATATGGTAGCATAAATTCATCTAATATCAAGTAATTCTGAGCAATATAATCTATACTGAGTAACATCAATTTATGTGTCTACAGTAATAATAGGTATTATTTATAAATCTATTTTCATCAAAATAGTAAATATATAGATTGTATTGGTTAGTT
>NW_006408818.1:559146-571714 GCF_000296735.1 Chrysochloris asiatica
ATTGGTAAGCTGAAATGGACTGGTCTTAGTCATTTCGAATTAGGTAATCATATGTTCTATTAAGTCAGGAATAGCATATTAAAGATAAATGGTATCACATCCATTGTCAAAATGAACATTTTGAGATCTGTCATATAATACAGCACTGCCAGTGATAGGATAATATTCATACACCTCTGAGGAAGATCAATTAGTGTCATTCAAGTTTATACACAAAATACTAAGACCAAAGAAAACAATTAAATGTATTTGCAACTTCTGCAGCCTAAAATTGTTCAAATATACAACCATGATGCCTTGATAACTACTAGTGATTGTAATGTGATAGTGGGAAAAAAGAAGTATCAGTAAGTAGTTGAAAAATAAATAAATAAAGGCCATGGTGATAGAAATGACCCAGGAGATCACATGATAGAAATTGGCAAAATGAACAACATATTCATTGGAAATAAATGTTATTGACAGCATAAGCAATGATTCTACTCATGGACCTTGCTTTATGGGATGAATATCCAGAAATTAAATCAATTATATCTGTGAAATGATGGAAAAACTCGATATTGTAAGTCAGAAGAAAGCCAAGGGTAGCCCATATGCAAGTTCAAGGTGAAGGTGAAGAAAGTTAAAACAAGTGCATGAGAGGTAAAGTACAAATTTGTATATATCATGCCTAGTTTTAGACACCATCTCAAAAAGACATTGACATTTGATGCATGGAAGATTAGTGATCAAAGACCAGCAAGGCATGGGATGACATAAAGACCATCATATATGAAGAAAACAAAATTAATTTCAAGATAGGAAAAAAGAACAGACAAAAATGTATGTCAGGATTTTCTGGTAAGGTGGTGGACTAGGTAGACATACTGCATGGACCCTCTATAAAAAAGATATGAGAGACAAAATTAAAGGACACAAATGAAAATTCTGACATGCTGAATTACAGAAGAAAGTTTAGAGAGGAGGATGGAGACCTTTCTGGGAGGAAAGGGCAAGCAGTGATGTTGAGAGAGGGAGACTGACTGGTGGACAGCTGGCCAGACACATTTCCACCATCTCGTCAGTGGCTTTGGCATCAAAGAAAGGCATGGCAAAGCAAATTCCTACGGGCAACCAAAAAGGTGTGAGGTCTTCCTTTCCCCATATTCCAGTGGTGTCTACAACTGTGGCTAACTCTCACCCTCATCCATCACTAGCTCAGACCCTGCTCACCAGCTGGTGTGTTTGAACCACAAATCTTGTGGTTCAAACAGACCTTGTGTTCAGTGCATTATCCCATAGGGTCACACCAGGGCTCCTGAGTGATAATTGGTGGTGGTTATGTGCTGTGGAGTTGGTCCCAACTCATAGCGACCCTGTACAGGGTTTCCAAGGCTGTGAATCTTTACAGGAGCAGAAAGCTTCATCTTTCTCCCATTGACTGGCTGGCAGTTTCGAACTACAGCCCGATTCATAACTACTACGCTACCAGACCTTCAAAGGATCAACAGAAAGATTGAGAGGAAAGCAAGGAGAACACAATAATTCAGGAAAATACTACAAAAACAAACTGACAAAATAAATGCAAAGTTTGAAACAATATAAAACCTGCAGTTAGCAATCCAGAAGGTTAATAATAATATCTCAGAAATGAACAATACATTGAGAGGGCAAAGGAGTGGATGTGAAGCAATGGAAGCCAAAATGAGAGAAGTTGAAGCGAAACCTCTCAATGCTAGTGAGCTAGAAGAACAAAGACAGAAAAGAATAAAAAAATCAAAGAAAGCCTAAGATTTATGTGGGACACCATGAAGAGGAACAACTTACAGGCTATTGGAATTCCAAAACAGAAAGAGACAAGCACAGAGAAAACTGTCAAAGACTTGTTGGAACCACAGATATCAATGTACAATGAAATCAACTACAAAGCAAAAAGTGGGAATAGTTGTTGTACATACAGCAATTCTGTAAGTGCTATGTGTCTATGCTAACACATTGGGAGCTAGCAACTTGGAGAACGGACTTTAAGAGATCCATATTTGTGCCTATTTCAAAGCAAGATGATCCAACAGAAGGTGGAAGTTATTGAACATTATCATTAACATGAAATGCAATTAAATTTTGCTGGTAATAATTAAAAAAATATTTGCAGCAATGCTTAAGCAGGAACTGTCAGAAATTCAAGCTGATTTTGTTCTTTTGTACATAGGTCATGATAATTTAGAATCCACTGAAATTTGCGTAACAACAAAAATGCCTGTGGTTATAATCCCATTTAGGAGTGGGTAGCCATTTTCTTGTTACTTTTGTTATTGTAAGGCACCATCAAGTCACCCACCGGGACCCTAAGTACAACAGAACAAAATGATTCCCAATGCAATGTCAACCTCACAATCATTGTTACGCTTGAGCCCAATGCTGCTGCCACTGTGTCAAGCCATCTAGTTGGGGGTCTCCCACTTTTTAGCCAACCCTCAACATTACCAAGTATGATGTCCTTCTCCAGGGACTGGTCTCTCCTGAATATATGTCCGAAGTACGAGAGACAAAAGTCTGGCCATCCTGGCTTGGGTTTGGTTAGTTAACTAAGTCAAAATTTGGTGCTGAGAAGTGGGAATGCTAGTCTAACAGATGCTGAAATTGTAGATGTGGTTTTGGAATTGAATAATTGGTAGATTCTGAAAGAGTTTTCAGATGCCAAATAGTAAACTCTAGATTGTTCTGAAGAGAATGGTGGTGAATATAAATGAGGCAATTCCAGTGAGGTCTCAGAAGGTGCTATGATACAGAAAGTCTCCATCATCTTGGAGTGTACATATGGTGTCATCAATAGAATTTGGCTATAAATGTGGACATTTCATGGGCTCTTTCATAAGAGTTTAAAAGCAAATGATAGACATGTGCTTGAGGACAATGGAGCAGGATGATGCAAGGACAAATGACTTGCTTGGAATATGTTCATGTTTGGTGTAAGGCAAAAATTGTAAGTGAGGAACTTGGACATTTGACTGAGAAGATTGTTGAGCAAGATCTTAAAGAGTCCACATGTTTTTCTCCTTTCCATTTATAGTAAAATGTGAGAGGAAAGAGATGCATTTAAAAATGAACTTTGAAAAATGTAAACAAAACAAAGATCAGTAAAATTCTGTTTATAAACTAAAGATACATGTTCTAGCATTTTTTCCAAGCACCTGGCTACATAATATTATGTTAAAGAGATTAAACCTATAACAAATTGATCTCACAAAAATCACAGCAGAAAACCCATCAGCTAAGACTGAAGGGGATAGAGATAAGAAAAAAAAAAAAAAAAGGAAATTGTCCACCTCTTGGAATTCTACAAGCAGGAATCAGGACAAAATGGCTACATCATTCTCCTGCAAGTAAAGAAAAAACATACCTGGAGCTACTGAGAGACCAGCAGAACTTCTGGAAAGGGTATGGGGAGAAAGGCTGTCTTGATTTCAAACAATGGGTCTACAACATCCTAGGTTTCAATGTGTCAGATCTTTACCAACTCATTTCCAGAGTGTGGGGTTGCTGTTCATGAGCTACAAGAAAAAGGCAGAATGTTCAAAGCTTAAGGGAAAGAGCTACAATGTTCAAGAAACAGAAGAATGAATTATACCACAATGAATAGGATGGGGTTGCCACTCATATGGACTAGGAAAATGGGACCACCAAAGACAAGGGATCAGTGAATCCCAGTGGATCTGGAATTCACCAATGACAAGGGATCAGTGAATCCCAGTGGATCTGGAATTCACCTGAAACCGAAAGCTGAGGTGTCAAACCCAGAATGTAGAGAGTATGGCCAACACCTAGAGTCTGGAGGCTGGGGCTTCTGTCCAAATTGTCCCAACGAGAAGAGAAATAGTTTCTAGCCTTGAGAATTGTCCTGCTCAATTTTGGACTTGGTTGGTCCCTGTTGTTCCTACTTTACCTTCAATTTCTCCCGTTTGTAATAGAAACACTTTGTGCCTGTTTCACATTGTACTTTGAGGCAGATAACTTGTAGTCTAGATTTTATAGGTTCACAGATGAAGAAGAATTTTATCCCAAGATTGAATAGGCCTAAAGTCTCACCCATATTTGATTTATATGACTCATAAGAGGAGATTTTGGACTTAAGAGTTGATTTTTAGACCTTTGCAATAATGTGGTGAGGTGAATGTGTTTTACATGTGGCAATGAACTGAAATTTTGGAGTGCCAAAGGTAGAAATTTATGTATCGATTGTAGCCCCCTGAAATTTATTATTAAAAGTCCTAAACTCTATTTCTGTAGGAGGAGCCCTGGTAGTGTAATGGGTTCAGCATCGAGCTGCTATTCACTGGTCAGTGGGTTAGATCCATCAGCTGCTCTATGGAAGAATCATGAGGTTTTTGCTCCCTGAAAGATTTAGTCTCAGAAAATCCAACAGAGCCACTAAATTCTTTCCTATATGAAGTCCTGGTATGGTGCTGTGGGTTAATGTGCCAGACTGCAAAGCTGTTTGAACTGCAAGGTCAGTGGTTCAAGCTCACCAGCTTCTCCTCGGAAACCATATACAGGGTCGCTGTGGGTTGGAATCAACTCAATAGCACTTAAAAACATAGAGTCACTATGAATAAAAACAGATTCCACAGCAATGAGATTGGTTTTGATTCTGTCTCTGTGGAGAATGGGTAGTTTTTTGTTTTGCTAATGATTCTGGATTAGTGCAAGATGCCTCTTGAGTCAGTCTTACAAGATAGACAAAGAGCTGAGTGAGCAAGCACAATGAGGGAGGATAGAGTCTAAGTTAGATCAAGAAACAAGCGGAAGAGACAAGAATCTTCCCTTAGAACTGACAGAGTTAATCCATGAAAGGGAGTATTGCCCCATGATGGAATAGGCCAAATGTTTTATTCACACTTGATTTATATGATTCAAAAGAGAAGATTTTAAAGCTTTAAGTTGATATAAAACTTTGGGGGCAATGTCATTGTTGTTGCTAGGTTCCACTGCGTCAGTACCAATTCATAGCGACCTTATGCACAGCAGAAAGAAACACTGCCCAATCCTGGGCCAACCTCACTACTATTGCTATGCTTGAGTCCATCGATGTTGCCACTTGGCCAATCCATCTCATTGGGGGTCTTCCTCTTTTTCTCTGACCCTCCACCTTACCAAACATGATATTCTTCTCCAGCGACTTGTCCCTCCTGACAATATATTCGAAGTATGAGAGATGAAGTTTGGCCATCTTGGCATCTAGGGAGAACTCTGGCTGCACTTCTTCCAACACAGATTGGTTTCTTCTTTTGGCAGTCCATGATGCTTTTAATAGTCTCCTCCAACACCATAACTCAAATGCATCAATTCTTCTATGGTCTTCCTTATTCACTGTCCAGCTTTCGCATGCATATGAGGTGATTGAAAATACCATGGATTGGGTCAGGTGCATCTTAGTCCTCAAGCTGATGTCGTTACTCTTCACCATTTTAGAAAGGTCTTGTGCAGCAGATTTGCCTAATGCATTACGTTGTCTGATCTCTTGACTGCTGCTTCCATGAGTGTTGATAATTGATCCAAGAAGAATGAAGTCCTTGACAACTTCAATCTTTTCTCCTTGATAAGAATATTGTTAAATCAGTGCACAGTTATGGTTCTTATCTCTCCTAAACTTTACATAATCTTTCTACACTTAACTACCTATCCCCACTCTGGAGGCCTTGCTCATTCACTTGATCTCTGTCTTCTATTTCAGTTCCTTGTGAGTTGTGACTCTCTTTTTCTTTTTTGGTGTCAGTCTCTTTGACAAACCTCATCAGTTTGGAAACAGGTATCACCTATTTTCTGACTGTAGAGATTGATTGTTCTTACTCATAACTCTCCTCTGAATTCAAAACTCTTTGATCCATTCTTTGCCATATACCTTCAAACCTTGCATGCTCCAAACTACATGTGCCTCCTCTTGAGATATACCTTCTACATTGCATATTTAAATTCATGGTAGGGATATATATCACTGGAAGCTATCTTTTCTTCCTCATCTTAGCTTCCACCCTCATATTTTAGGAACTCATGTTATTTTCCCTAGATAATAGCAATGTATTTTCAATTTCACTCCCTTTTTATTTATAGTGGTGGTGGTGATAATGTACCATGGAGTCTGTTCTGACTCATAACAACCCTGTACAGGGTTTTCAAAGTTGTAAATCTTTACAGGGGCAGAAAGCCTCATCATTCTCCTGTAGAACAATTGATAGTTTCAAACTGCTGACCCTGAGGTTAGCAGCTTGATTCGTAACCACTACATTACCAGAGCACCTTGTTTTAATTTATAGTTTTACCTAATTAATTCTCCACTGGGCTCCTAAAATGAGATTATAACATGTCATTTCCTAATTGAAATTTCTCAGTGACTCCCATAGCAACCTAAAGTTTAGTTTTATAGGACGGAATCTGTATTACATTGTTTTGAACCAAGTCAACAACTACCACTTCTATCTCACACCTCTCCCATAAGCAGTTTGTTTTCCACCATTGTGAACTATAGTACTGTTGTAGTTATGTGCCTGGACTCATAGTGACCCTGTACAGGGATTCTGAGGCTGTAAATCTTTATGGGAGCAGAAAGCCTCATCTTTCTCCCGTGGAACAGCTGGTAGTTTCGAACTGCTGACCTTGCAGTTCACAGCCTGATTCGTAACCACTACGCTACCAGAGCACTACTTTTTTGCAAATGAGCTAAGATTACTCCTGTTGCCTTAACCTTCAACATGATAGTTCTGCTTGGATTCCTTTTTCCAATCAACCATCATCCACTTAAGTAATTCCTATAATTAGCATGCTTATCAAGATGCAGCTCAAATATTATCTTCTTGTTCTAATTCCTCTTGATTTTAAGAGAAATACTAATTCCTCTAGGTTTGAAGATATATCCTGTTTTGGGAACCTGCACTGTTATAGTTACTTCTGGAGTCTGAAGGCAAGACCCTTCCCTTTCATGGCCCAACACTCAACCTATACCCAAGTTTCATATAGGCATTTGCATATTTGTTGAATAAGTGTTGCACTGTTGAATTTCCTCACCTCTGATTCTCATACACAGTTCTAGTTTTAGAGCTATGTAAAGAGATGTGACACAATTTCTCTTTTACTTGACACCAAGCTCAGTTTCTTTAATGTATGGGTCAGGGACAGTGACTCTCAGGTGTTAAAGTGTATAACAATCACCTGGAGAGCTCGTTAAAGCAGTTGCCTTGGACTCTTCCTGAGAGGTTTTGAATCAGTTGGTCAAGTGGGGCTTAGCATTTATTTCTAAATTACTCATAGGTTATGGTACTATTGATGCCACTAAGATAACCCTTTAAGAGCCACTGATTTGCAGTATAGATCAGGCAGGAAGAATGGGTTATTTCTACCTGAATTTGTGCAATTATTAGCATACTTGAAATGTCTTTGTGCTATTAGATACATTATTTTATTATCCTTCAAATTCCAGAATTGCTTTTTTTTGCCAAGTCTTACGTCATATTTGGTTATTAACATTACTGTCAGGTGATAAGAATTTCTTTTTATAAAAGAAATAGTCATATACTGTTTCCTTTCTAAAAACTTCCTTTTACCCATTGATTTTCAATTCATTTAAATTGTTTTTGTGTGTGTGTGTGTGTGTGTGTGTGTGTGTGTGTTTAAGTTTTTTTGGTGTGTGTGTGTATGTGCATGTGATCACAAAAATGGCTACTGAGCCATGCATGTCTGACTTCCTCCAGCTTCACAAGTAATAAGGTGAATGACACCCTAAATCAATAAAAGGCCTATTCCTATGAGGTGGAGGTCACTCATGTCTCCACCCTCTAACCTTCTTTATTCTATCCTGATACCAACCACCGCCCTGCCCCTCCCCATGGCACTTTCTACTTCTCTTCTGGGTTCAGTAATCTGTTGCAATAGCCACACAGAGCCCCCAGACTATACTCATGATTGTGGAAGTAAAGAGGCTATAATTCAGTATCAGAAACAACACAAGATACAGCAGCTTGGAAGTCAGAAATGCCTCTTCGCAGCTGTACTGCAGAACACACTTTGCCCTGGGTCTCTCTCTTGTCCTTGACTTCTCAGCCATAGGTCCCCTTGGCCTCTGGCCTGCTCTGACAAGTGGTACAAAGCTCCTTTAGTACTGTTGGTAAATGTCCAAAGGCCTCATTCTGCAAGCCAGCTGCCTGTTAAGGGTCACCCAGCTTTACTCAATCCGTGGGTAAGGAAGTTCACTGGTCTGTGCTCTGTGCTGCTATCTCTGCTGCTTCCATTGCAACTATCACAGGGGCCAAAGAACACTCTCTGCTAATGGATCTTCCTTCTTAACCATCTTGAGATTCGCTTTTCCTGCTCTGAAATAGCTCTTTTTAAAGTTAGTGTTGGCTCACAAGGTGGTGCTGGCCAGGGAGTGGCTAATAACTTCTCAGGAACACTCTCGTTCCAGCCAGGAGGGACTTGGTGGTGTTACCAGAATCGCTCTGAAGGAGTTGCCAACCACAGAGGGTTGTAACAAAGGAAGGACTTTTATGGTGCTGGCATGTGGCTCAGTGGATTCATATCCAGAGACTGAACCCCTTCTTCCCTGTTTGAGAGTATTCCATTGGAAATAGGGGTGCATACATGAGTTCATTTGGGATTGGTCAGTGGGGGCCAACAACTTTACAGGGCTACCTGGGATTAGCTGGTTCAAACATATGCCTGCAGGAAGGATCAGTTATAGAAGCAGAAACAGGTAAACATTAGCTTGGGGCTTTGTTCCCTCTGGGAGGTCAGTCAGGAAGAGGAGATTAGTTTGGGGCTTCATCTGAGGCTGGAGTGGTCCCTTGCTTACTTCCTGGAATGTGAACTCTGCTCCAGGAATGAGGTGTGTGCTTGGGGGGCATGGGGTCCTATGCCTGTTTCTGCAGACCTGCCTACTTCAGTGGTTCTGACAGAAACAGAAGAACGCTAAGTCACTGTTATGCACACTGCCATATTAGAATGATGTCACACTGTTACACAACTTGTGATTCATATATGGCAAGATGCCTTCTTTTTCTGTAGTAGCATATGAGGGCTTCCCTCATGTGAGAGTGCTGAAGGGCAAAGAGAATATACAAAACCCCTACCCCTAAGCTAACCATTGTTTGCGGAATAAAGGAATGAGCCACCACCCTCCCCCCTACCACACTGCACCTCAAATGTTCTTTTGACTGCCTGATCCTGTGAACCTACTTAATGCTGAATGTTTACCATACAACTTAGTGAAATAGAAAGACTAACGAATCCCTACATTAAAGTGTCCTACATACCATTTGCATGGTACTACCCAATCATTTGTGGCGTCCTGGGTGGCACTGTGGGCTAATGCATCAGACTGCAAAGTTGTCTGAACTTCAAAGTCAGTGGTTCAAGCTCACCAGCTGCTCCATGGAAACCCTATACAGGGTCAATATGAGTAGGAATCAACTAAACGGGACTTAACAACAGCAATCCAATCATTTAAGGAGCTCTGGTAGTATAGCAGTTATGAATTGGGCTGCTAACCTCAGGGTCAGCAGTTCCAAACAACCAGCTGTTCTGCAGGAGAAAGATGAGGTTTTCTGTTCCTGTAAAGATTTATAGCCTCAGACACCCTGTACAGGGTTGCTATGAGTCGGAACTGACTACACGGCATATAACAACAACAAACCCTATCATTTTGAGTTAATTTATGAGAATAATATCTAAAAGAGACATCGCAAGTAAATTTCCTTTACCATCGTGAATTTGCAATGAATCTACAATTTGTATATGAGATAAATATCTTTTTTTGTTGTGCTACTACTACAAATTTAAATTTAAATTTGAGCATAAAACTACCCTTTAAAACATTTCAGTATTTCTGTCTCTGATCTCTTTTGATGTAACTACAAACTGGTTAAATTGTTTAGATATTTTTAGCTCATTTCACCACTGAAGAAACTGAAAGCCACAGAGCAAAGAATTTGTTGTGTTATTTTCAGAAATTCCCAGAGTTGACAGTAAGTTTATCACCTAGTGGAGAGTGCTTTCAAATGCACAGCCTATCAGAGTTGAGGGGTAATTCATGAATACTGAGGAAGATCCAAGTGGCCCAGGGCCACTGCTGATGCTGTCACCTCCCCTGTACTTGATGTTTACTTTTTCTTGAAGACAAGCATGTGGATTTTGTAGTATTATGTAAGTAAGAAACCGACGTTGACTAAATAACAATTTTGCCTAGTTTGAAGACTAGAGCTTTTATAGCTAGACTTTTGTCATTCCAGGTTTCACTTTACTTTGCACCACTACTGACATACAATTGAAGATACTCCATTATCATATACTGCCTCATAATCATCAGTTGTAAAATAGAACTGCAGGTTGTTGTTATTGTTAAGTGCCATTAAGTTGGTTCTGACCCTTGGAAACCCTATGTTGGGTCGCTATGGGTCAGAACTGACTTGACGGCACATCACAACAGCATACGTATATTTGAACTGCAAGGTCAGTGGTTGAAGCTACCAGCCACTCCTTGGAAACCCTTTACAGGGTCACTATGGGTTGGAATCAGCTCAATGGCACTTAACAACAACAACAATACATACATTAGAGTCCTGGTATGGTGCTGTGGGTTAATGCACTGGACTGCAAAGTTGATTTGAGCTGCAAGGTTGGTGGTTCAAACTCACTAGAAGCTCCTAGAAAACCCTAAACAATGTCACTATAGGTTGGAACTGACTGTATAGCACTTAGCAAAACAGCAACAACATACGTATAATGGACTTGTGGTGTCAAGTTGTAGGATCAGCATTACACTGAAAATTATAAGGTCAACAGTTCAAACCCACCAGCTCTGAGTCAGAACCAACTTGGCTGCACTAACAACATGCATACTCGAGAACTTCGAATATACCATTAGTTATAAAGAGTAATCAAAACTGGATAAATTTCCGTAAGAATATTCATTAATTGGAGCCATGATTTTATCCTACTGATTGGCTATCATGTGTAAGTATTGTGCCATGTTAATTACTAGAAATCTCACTAAATGGCTAAAAATAATATCGTGATTAAAGAAAATATTCAAATGTTTAAAGTTTAGTTAAATTCTGTAAGAAATACAATTTACCTTAAAAATGTGAAAATCATTCCTTAACAAGTTTTCTTAATTTTAATTAGTTAAAAAAAGTTTCAGGAGCTTCCATTTGCTGTAAGAGTTCATATTAGTTTTTAAGTGTTAATAGATTATATTATCTGCATTACTATATGTTCATGTCTCTATCTTTAGAACTCTTAAATACACTGATAAAATAGTTTCTTATAACTAAACTAATTTACTCTAAAAACAAATGATCTATTAGCATTAGATATACTTCCCCTTTTCCTATTTTATTGTCTGTTTGTTTAGATTTCCCTTTTTTGATACCAAATTATTTTGGTATCATGATTTACTGCCTTCTGGGTCATAAAATCAGAGTGGTCATATGCCTGACATATGAACAATAAACCTTTTAAACAAAAAGAAAATGAAGACGAAGAGCCCAATGCCCTTCCCCCTTTTTTATTATCATAAATTATCACTTTTTTTAACTCTGAAATTAGAAGAGAACTGCTGGTCATTTATGAGGAGTTTGATTTCAACTAAATTTTCTGCACTGTAATTTTAACTTGGACATTCATTTCCACAGACACACTCAGAGCTTTATAAATGATTTCTATTACAGTAAAAGATTTTACTCATCTGAGAACATCCAATGCAGCGAAATTCTGCCTCTGAATTGGTAATAGTTCATTCTTTTTATGCAGCAAAGTATATTCTTACAGAAACGGAATTTATGCCATCATATTCTATGTAGTTTGCATGACATCTCATCCACATTGACAGAAAAAAAAAAAAAAAAAAATGCCGAAATACCTGCAGTAAATTTTTCTGAATGTTAACAGCAGTTTCAGATGTGTTTCATTTCTGACCTTGTGAAATGCTTTCTTGCTTATGAAAGACTTTATTCATCAAATACACAAACTGGTACGAGGGCTAAGCTGCTTGTGGAAGGATAAACTTGAGGAAGCAAATCTTGTACAGGTCAGTGTCATCAATGACATTTTTCTTTGATTATTCCATGGAATGACAAACATATAATGTATTTTATTATATTTTAAATGTGAAGCAAGGAAGTATTAACGCTGTTTTAGTTCATATGAATGTGTCCTGGTCTGTAGTGTTAAGAAAATTTATACAGATTTTCAATCTAGCTAGTGTTTCCAATCAGAATATTGTTTCTATTATTTTCAGCTCATCCCCACTCTGAGTGTGTGTGTGTGTGTGTGTGTGTGTGTGTATGCACTATTAATGGTATTGTAGTTGAAAGTCTGAGTATCTAAATATTATAAAGCTTAGCATCATTGAGCCTATGTGCTCATTATTTTTTTATATACAATTTTAAGCATTCATAATATTTTAATTTGTAAAAATAATTAGGACTCTAATAAAAGCAAAAAAGTTGAAAGTTATTGTTTGACCTTATAAATAAATAGAAAAATAATGGAATATTGAAATCAGAGGTACTTGTGAATGAACCTTCAATTCAAAGTTTAGTAT
>NW_006408818.1:571814-573029 GCF_000296735.1 Chrysochloris asiatica
ATATATATATATAGAGAGAGAGAGAGAGAGAGAGAGTGAAATGTAAGTGTGTGTGTATATATAGCATATTTATAACAGTGCTTCCTGGATAAATGAGATGAAAAGATAATGGAATTTTCCCAAAAACTTTTCAAAGCCCATGTATGTATCAGAACTTTGAACATATCTGGCATTCTAAATTGTTTGACCTAGAGAAGGATCCCATCCTAGCCTGATGATTATAAACCATGGATAAAATAAATTGTACTCTTTTAAAAAAAAATGTTGTTTCACAGGATAGGCATTGACAACTTCTAAAACAAAGCAATAACTAAGCTAATTGTACTATCTAACCAACTAAGCACATAGTCACATTTATGCAAAAGAAAAAAAAACAAAAAACAAAAACAACTTTAGAGAATATTCCACAAAAGAAAATAGAATGGAAAAGAAGCATAGTCAAATATCTCGTATTTGCAGTTAAATGTCAAGATGGGGTTTTACCCTTTTTTTACAGGAACTTATTCAACTTAAGTAGAGCATTAATAGCAAAATCTCAAGAACAACTAGGATCTAGCCTGTAGAAATGATGATGCATCAGCGCATGCAGGTTGGTACTTCTCAGTAACACTGAGCTGCTTGTGAATGACTTTCATGCGTCCAATCACTGTCTTTGGTGCTCAGCTTCTTCAGTATCTGTTCAGAGGAATACACACTGCTCCCTCTACAGTTTCAGTGAACTGGTTCATGAACTTGATCACCAAAGATGAGGGCAGGGAATAAAGAAATGTACAAGTTGGCCTGCTGAGTCACTCCCCGGTCTGTGATCCTCTGGCTGTACCCAGTGTTTAAATGAAAATACAGTGGATCGGAACAGCTAGGTTAACACAGGGTACATCAGCAGAAGGTTAATGATTATGAACACCATTAGTTTGAATATTTTTCAACCTAGATTTCCACTACTCTTTCCCACAAATAGGATGTCATTCTCTAACTTTAAAATATACCCAGAAATAAGGTTTCGATTTTATAAAAGTATTAGTTTCCCCACATGAGTCTCATATGTTCTTTTGGCAATGAAGATATAAAGTAAATTCAAAGTATAATTGTCATTTTACATTTTCTCAATAAAGAAACGTATATTTTAGGAGCTCTGGTAGCGTAGTGGTTACGAATCGGGCTGCGAACCGCAAGGTCAGCAGTTCGAAACTACCAGCTGTTCCGCGGGAGAAAGAT
>NW_006408818.1:573439-573854 GCF_000296735.1 Chrysochloris asiatica
ATAATAACTTAGAATTTTAATTCTATTATTTATTCCTCCACATAATGAATGATCTTGATCAAGCCTTAGTTTTTATGCAATTTTGGGGAATCAAGACACATTTGAGAAATCAGTGGGTGTTGATGATTATTGAGTGTGCTGACACCTTTGAGGAATGAAAAATTTCTCATATTGCCAAGTGTAGACATCAGAAAGCTGTGGCATCTAGAAAATGAATATGAATGAATTTTCAAGGTTATTGTTAAGACTGTTGCACATTTGTTGTTTTGCTATGGTGAGGTGTCATCAAGTCAGTTCCTAAACGTAAGACCGTATGATTAAAAGAATGAAACATTGCCTGGTCTTCTACCATTCTCACAATCATTGTTAATGAAACATTGCCTGGTCTTCTACCATTCTCACAATCATTGTTAAT
>NW_006408818.1:573954-614380 GCF_000296735.1 Chrysochloris asiatica
AATGAAACATTGCCTGGTCTTCTACCATTCTCACAATCATTGTTAATGAAACATTGCCTGGTCTTCTACCATTCTCACAATCATTGTTAATCTTGGGCCCATTGCCACTACCACTGTACCAATCCATCTTATTGAGGAAGCCTTCCTCTTTTTCACTAACACTCTGCTTGATCAAGCATGATGTCTTTCTCCAGAGACTTGTCCTTTCTAATAATTTGTCCTAAGTATGAAAGATAAAGTCTTGCCATCCTATATTTTAAGGAGCCTTCTAGCTGTACTTTTCCAACACAGATTTGTTTCTTCTTTGGCAGTCCATGGTATCTTGAATACTCTTCTCCAAAAATATAACTGAAATGTGGTTGTTCTACAGTCTCCCTTAATCATTGTCCAGTTTCCATATGTATATGAGGCTACTGAAATACCATGGCTAATGTCAGGAAGCGTAGTGATTACGAATCGGGCTGCTAACCTCAGGGTCAGCAGTTCGAAACTACCAGCTGTTCCATGGGAGAAAGATGAGGCTTTCTGCTCCTGAAAAGATTTACAACCTTGGAAACCCTCATAGTACAGGATTGCTATGAGTCAGTTCCGACTCCAAAGCACATAACCACCACCAGTGTCAGGAACATGCTAGTCCTCAAAGTGATGTCTTTGCTCTTAAACACTTTAAAGATATGTTATATGACATATTTTGTGTCTTGTGTAGCAGATTTGCCTAATGTAACACATCATTTGATTTCTTGACTGCTACTAGAATGAGTGTTGGCAGTGGATCCAAAGACAATGCAGTCTTTGAAAAATTCAATGTTTTTGTCATTTAGCATGATGTTATTCATTTTTCCAGTGGTGAGGATTTTTTTTTTTCTCCTTTAAATTGGGGAACAACCCAAATGAAAGGCTGGGGTCTTTGATCTTAATGATATTGTTAGATGATTTCCACATTCTGTCGGGTTATCCCTCTTTTGAATGTGCACAAATATGGATCTCTTCTAATCAGTTGGCCACATAGTTGTCCTCCAAATTGCTTGGCATAGATGGTGAATGCCTCAGTTCTGCATCAGTTTGTTGAGAGATTTCAATTAGTAGTCTATCAATTCCCAGAGCCTTGTTCTTTGCCATTGCTTTCAGTGACACCTTAAATTTTTCCTTCCTTACCATTGCATCATGAACAAATGCTTTTTGTTATAGTGACTCTTTGTATTCCTTCCATCTTCTGTTGATGCTTTCTGCCCATAGAATCCTACAATATTTCAAGTCAAGGTTTGAATTTTCTCTTTAGTTCCCTTAGTTTGAGAAATGCTGAACATGTTCTTCCCTTTTGGTTTTTTAACTACGTTTTTGCAAATTTAACTAAAATACTTCACTTTGTCGTCTTGAGCTGCCATTTGAAATTTTCTGTTCAGCTCTTTTACCTCCTTGTGCATTCATTAGCATCTCTAGAGAACAAGATTCATAATCTCTTCTGACATATATTTTGGCATTCTCCTTCTTTCTTTCTTTCTTTTTTTTTTTAAAGACATTTTGCTTTTGTACTATATGATGTTCTTATTGTCATCCCCAAACTTTTCTGGTCTTTGGAATCAAATCTATTCTTGTGATGGTCTCTAAATTTTGGTGGGCTATTTTCAAGGTCATATTTTGGTTCACATGAACTTGTTTTAATTTTCTTCAGCTTCAACCTGAACTTGAGTATCAGTGATTGATGGGCTCTTCCACAGTCGTGTCCCTGGTCTTGTTTTGGATGATGATATGGCGCTTTTCCAGTGTCTTTTTCCATAGATGTAGTCAATTTGATACATCTACATGTATAATCCTCTTTTATGTTGTTTTGAAAAGGTATATGCAATGAAGAAGTCATTGATCTTGTAAAATTCTACCTTGGGATCGTCAGCATCTTATCTATCACCAAGACCATATTTTCCAACTACACTTCCCTCTTCTTTGTTTCCTACCTTTGCTTCCAATCACCACTAATTATCAATACATGTTTGATTTATTCCAAACTTAAAAACTTGGTAGTATTCTTCAATTACATCATCACTGACTTAAGTGGTTTATTTGTAAATTTGAATAATAGTGGTATTGACTGGTCTTTCTTTGGGCATATGGATATTAACACCAACTGTATTATAAGGAACTCTGGTAGCGTAGTGGTTACAAATCGAGCTGCTAATCTCATGGTCAGCAGTTCGAAACTACCAGCCTCTCCGCCGGAGAAAGATGAGGCTTTCTGCTCCCATAAAGATTTACAGCCTCAGAAACGCTGTACAGGGTCGCTATGAGTCAGAACCGGCTCCACTGTACAAAACAACAATAACAACAACTGCATTATACTGCAATACAGATCTTGAAATGTTCTTTTTGATGTTGAATGCAGGACCATTACTCTTAAATGTGTCATTCCTGGCATAGTGAACCATATGATTGTCAGATATAAGATGGCGAATTTCAGTTCATTTATGCTTGTTGTTGTTGTTCAGTGCCGTCAAGTCAGTTCCAACCCATAGTGACCCTGATTAGGGTTTCCAGGGAGCAGTTGGTGAACTTAAACCATCAACATTGCAGTTGAAACGACTTTGCAGTCTGGCGCATTAACTCACATCATCATATTGATTTTATATGTTCCATTTTATTTTTAACAACTTCCAATGTTCTTATATTTATACTTCACCTATACCATGTTTTGATGTTTACAGCTATTTCCCTCACTTTCAGTTGTGCCCCATCAGCAAATTAAAGTCCCCAAAGGCCCATTCCATTACATCATCATAATCAGCTCTACTTTGAGGAGGCATTCTTCCCCAGATATATTTTGAGTGCCTTCAAGCCTGACGGTCTCAGCTTCCAACACTATATCTTACAGGATTCTGGTTTTATTCAGAATTTTTCAATATTCAGTATTCCGATGCTATCTGACCGTGTTCAAATGCTGTTCATAAGGTTTTCAGTGGGTAAACATGCAGAGTCCTGTTTTGGTGCTGTGGGTCAAAGCATTGAACTGCAAGGTCGTTTTAAACGACCTTGAACCCCAAGATTGGCAGTTTAAGCTCACCAGCTGCTCTTTGGAAACTCTATACAGTATCGTTATGAGTTGGAACTGACTCCACGGCACTTTACAACAAGAACAAGCATAAATGTCTTCATCTGGAGGCTCCGTTGGAACCATGCAACATGTATGACCCTTCTGGTATTTGAAGTACTGATGGCATATCTTCAGCATCACTGGAAGAAGCAAGCCAGCACAGTTCAACAAATGGTCAGATGAAGGGTGATAAAATACATTGGTTATGATGAATTCTAAAAATTCTATCTGATTTGTACAGAGACTACCAGTAGATATACAAATGAAAACATTCTCTTTATGAGAAGGGACGGCTATGTTATAAGTATTCAAACCAAATAGTACCTGGTGAGGCACTATAGGATAATTACTAAACTGGGAACCAAAACATCAGTAGTTCAAACTCACCCATCACTCTAGAAAATCCTTCTTAGGGTTGCTTTGTGTCAGAACCCACTTGAAAACACAAAACAACACACTGAGTAATGTCTAAGGCTAACTGAACTTCAAACATAAAACATACCTGTATTCTTGCTTGTTTTCATGAAGAAGAGTGTTTTTAGTATCCCTTAAAATTGGAGTATTTTACAACATTATCATTCATGAGCTACCTTTGAGAATTAACTTTGTACACTGTGACTATGGAATAGAATACAGTTTACTGGCCTCAAATGTGCCTAGTTCTTCCATTACTTTATGAAATTCCATAATAATTCACTTTTGATCATTGAAACAATAAACGTCTGTGAGTTAGAAATGTCTTTGAGAGAAAACCCAGACAAAAATATCTCAGAGCAAGGCATTAACATGGAGATCGTGCTGGTTTGTGGTCCCTCCTCAGGATTGTAGGTGCAGAACAAAAATTAGGCTTTCCTGTACCCCTGAAGTGTGGCACTGTGGATTACTGCACCAGACTGCAAAGCTGTTTGTACTGCATGATTGGCGGTTCAAGCTCATCAGCTGCTCCTCGGAAACCCTATACAGGGTCACTATGGGTTGAAATCCACTCCATGACAAGTAACAACAACAACAACAAAGTTGATTGGTCTTTGGGGAGTTATTAGCATAACTCACAAGAAAAACAAGGGCTAATTCACATGTGTACCTTTTTTTTTCCAAGTGAGAAAAATAATTTTCATGAGAGACATGACATGCATATGTTTTATCCAACATATCTCCTAACTGTAAAAAAATCTATATGAGAAGCCAAAAATCATAAACATAATGATTTTTAAAGGACCAGAATAGGCAAAATTAATTGAATAGCTCAGTGAAAAATATCATTAAGAAATGTTGGTCTGATATAATATTGATCAGTGGAATATATAGTCTCAAATAAGAACATTATTATCTTTTCAGAGCTGTGAAAAATAATGAGATAAATATATTCTGCTTAAGCATTTTTTGATACACTATTTACTGACTCCTAATGTGGTGCTGCAGGATAAGCACTGAACTACTAACCTCAAGGCCAGCAGTTCAAACCCACCAGCTGTTCCTTGGAAACCCTATATAGAATCACTATTCATCAGAATCAACTCTACCACACTGCATAATAACAACAACACTTTATGGAGTACAAATTAAAATATTTCCACAAATATGCAGCAATAGAAGCACTCACACATCTATGCCAAGAAATTTGGAAGACAACTACTTGGCCAATTGATTTGCATAATCCAAATTTGTGCCCATTCCAAAGAGATGTGATGGAATGGGATGTGGAAATCATTGAACAATTTGGTTAATATCACAGGCAATTAAAATATTGCTAAATGTAAATTAAAAATGGCTGCAACAGTACAACAGTGCAACAACAGAAAACTGCTAGAGGTTCAAGCCAGATTCACACATGGACATGAACATGGAGTGGGACATATGCCTGCTGAGATCAGGTAGACAGAAAGCAAAAAATACAAGGAAGAAGTTTACTTGTGTTTTATTGACTATACAAAGGTCTTTAATTATGTGGTTCACAACAAGTTATGAATAACATTGTGGAGAATAGGTACTCCAGAACATTTATTTGTGCTCATACATCATTTGAACCGGATAATGGGGCACTGAAGTTTTAAAATCAGGAAAGGTGTGAGCCAGGGTTGTATTATTTCACCATTCTTATTCAAACTGTATGCTGAGAATTAGTCTGAGAAGCTAGATTATATTAAGAAGAACATGGCATCAGGATTGTAGGAAATCTCATTTAGAGCCTATTATATGCAGATGGTATAACCTCCTTTGCTGAAAACAAAGAGCGCTTAAAACACTTACTGATGAGATCAAAGACCACAGCCTTCAATTTGGTTTTCATTCACCTCAATTTAAAGAAAACAAGAATCCTCACCATTGGACCAATAAATAGCATAATGATAAACAGAGAAAAGATTGAAGTTCTCAAAGACTTCATTTTGCTTGGATCCACTATCAACACTCATGGAAGCAGCAGTGAAGAAATCAAAATGACATATTGCATTAGGAAAATTTGATGCACAAGACCTTTTAAAAGTTTTCAAGCTCAGAAATCCTATACAAGGTCACTATAAGTTGAAACTAACTGAACTGCACTTAACAACAACAATATTGTCTGTTGTAGACACCTTGTGTGGTGCTGTAGGATAAGCAATGGACTGTGAGCTTGAATCACTGACCTGGTAGTTAAAATTGACCTTGTAGTTCAAATCAAACTTGTGGCTCAGGGCATTTACTTTCAGCACCACGCAATAAAGCATGCTAAATGTTCAAGTTGTTAAGTACCTTATAGTCAGTTCTGTGTAGAGTTTCAACTGGGTAGCTGGAGTGTTTTAACCTTTGACCTTGTAGTTAAATGTTCAAGAGATACTGCTTAAAATATGAATAGATTAATGAAAACAAGTTTATTTAATGAATATTTCCCAAATATTTTGAAATAAATATTTACAAATTGATATATTTTTTAAACTTATGTGCACATCCATGAAACTTCTACCATAGTCAGCATAGTGAATATGCCTTTCACCTCAAAACAGTGTCTTCTTAGCAATAGCTACATTCAATCTCTCTGTGTCTTCAAACTATGAACAGATTTCTGTCACTAGGCATTGTTGTTGTTGTTAATTTTTATGTAAATTGAAAAAACTATTCATTTTTTAATCTAGATTTTTCAATGCAGCATTATTTTAACTTCTAACCATGTTGGTTTATATCTGTATTGTTGTGTTGTATTGCATTAGAGCTGACATTCTAAGCACTCAATTTGTGGGAGGCTGTGGTTTACTATGTAAACCATTTTGAGTATTAACATAAATAGAGACTTCATTGAATTTTTTCTGGCCATTAATCTGGAAAACAAGCAGCTTTGCCCTATGGCAGGGGAATTTGAAAGTGGATTACGATATATAACTCCTCAAGCCAGCCCTGGGAGCATCAGTGTCCTATTTAAGAAATTGTCTGGTCAGGTTCTTAAATAGAAACTGGGTACCAGGATCACATGGTCAAAAGTTACGCACCTTACCAAGATGACTGGAGAGCCTCTGAACCAAGCCTGTACATTTTTCTAATCTTCAGTACTGTACCTATTCCAATCATGGTCCCTTTCCCGTTCCTGTACTCCTACAGCTGTGATGTAATGATCCCCCACCAATCATGATTTTGTATGTAATGGATTTCATTTGTTCTCCGTCTTCTATATTTAGCAATGTGACCATGAATCCTTTGGACACCATATTGAACGCTTGTGAATGGTCTCCTTCATTCATATGATTTGTCTTTGTCTTCTGTAAGATGTAATAAAGGAGTCTCTATATTGTGTCCTGGTGTAGTACTATAGGGTAAGCTCTGGACTGCTAATCGCAGGGTCAATAGTTCAAACTCACCAGGTTTTCTACTCCAGTAAAGATTTATATCCTCAGAAACCTAACGCAGGGGGTCTATGTGTTGGAACCAACTCAGCAGCACACAACCACCATATATCATTTTATGCAGTGATTCTTCTAAAATTTAAATCATTATTTCACATGATACATTTGGGTTATGTCTGAGTGGTCCTCATTATTAAATTTAGCTTAGATATTTTTGACAAGTGTGTTTAATTGTTTACAAGTAATCCTAATCGAATGATATAATATAAAACTGTCCTTAACTGTTTAATTATATACATTTATCTACAACCATATCATCTATAAATGATGCTACCAAGGTTCATTAAACCAATTCTTACTGATAACAACCCCATAGAATACAGCCAACTGCCACATCATTTTCCTATGGAATGGCTGATGCATTTGAACCATTGACCAGTTGGTTAGCAATGTAGTGCTTAACATTATGTCAACAAAGCTCCCTCAACTATGATTATTACCTAAATTATTAACCATATGATTGTTGTTGATAATTTTTGCTCAGTCAGTTCTGACTCATAGCAAACCTGTATAGGGCTTCCGAAGGAGCAGTCCAGTCGGTGACTTTGAACCACTGACCTTGTGGTTCAAACCAACCTTATAGTCCAGTGAATTTCCCTACAGTGCCACAAAGTTTCTCAAATTCATCTTTGTAATTAAGACTTGGTGTTTTAAATCTATACTTTCATTATATTTACCTTCTCCAACCAGATGGCTAATACTTTTACCAAAGACAAGTGTTTTATCCTGTAAGGCTTTTTGTATTATAATTTTACATAAAATTTGATCTAGTCTTTTGTTCCAGTAACAAAGCTACCCAAGGAGGGAGTACAAGTAAATACATAGTGGAAACTAACTACAAGTTAGTGGTATAGGTATAAAACATTAACATAACATTTAGTTCTATATCTACATTTATTCTAAGACTAAATATAATTTATAACTAGTATTAGAATTTATAAATATACATTATATTTATAAATAGACTAAATAAAAATTACATTTGGTCTATAAATATAAATATAATTTATACATATAATAAAATATAGATTGAAACTCCAAGTCTTGATTATAAAAATGAATTTGAGAGTCTTTGTGGCACTGCAGGGAAATGCACTGGACCATAAGGTCTGTTTGAAGCACAAGGTCCATGGTTCAAACTCACCAACTGCTCCTTCAGAAGCCCTATACAGGGTTGCTATGAGTCAGAACTGAGTCAGCAAAAATTAACAACAACAATCCTATAATTAATAATTCAGGTAGTAATCATAGTTGAAGGAGCATTGGTGGCATCACAAACGGAGGCCTGGTGTGGCGCTGTGGGTTAATGTTGTTGTTGTTAAGTGCCATTGAGTCGATTCCAACCCATAGCGACCCTGTACAGGGTTTCAGAGGGTGTAAATCTTTACGGGAGTAGAAAGCCTCATCTTTCTCCCGGAGCGTCTGGTAGTTTCGAACCGCTGACCTTAAGGTTCGCAGCCTGATTCATAACCACTACGCTACCAAAGCTCCTTGTGGGTTAACGAGCTGACTGAAAAATTGGCTTGAACCACATGGTCGGTGGTTCAAGCTCACCAGTCGCTCATTGGAAACCCTATACAGGGTCACTATGGGTCAGAACTGACTCTACTGCACTCAATAACAACAATATACAACTATACTAGAAATTCATATCCAAAATATCTACCTTTGGATATAAAATTATAAAAAAAAACCCGATTTTGATAAACTAACTCTCCAGATGAAGTCAATATTCTCGTTGTTTTTTTCAGACTTACGGCAACCCTTTGTGTTATAGAGCAAAGCTGCTGCATAGGGTTTTCTCGCCTATATTCTTTATGAAGCAGATCGCCAAGCCTCTTCTTTCGTCTTGTCTCTTGGTGGGTTGGCATACAGAACATACTTCTTGGGTATCAGCCAAGTGTTAGTCAACTCCGTATCACCCAGCTGATCTTTTTAACTCTGAACATAATTCCTGATGCAGTCCTTCTGTTCTTATTAATTAGTGCGTTCTAAAATAAACTAGGCATTTTAATTATAAATTATTATTCTGTCACATAGAAATAGTACATATTGCAGTTAAATAGAATGTACAAAAAACAACAACAAAAATACATATACATCTGTTCTTATTAATTAAGATGAGGCTTTCTACTCCCGTAAAGATTTACACCCTTAGGGTCGCTATGGGTCGGAACCGACTCGACGGCACTTAACAACAACAACAACAACAACAAAAAAATATATATATATATAATATGGAGCTCTGGTACCGTAGTGGTTATGAAACAGACTCCGAACCTCAAGGTCAGCAGTTTGAAAGTATCAGTCTTTCCACTGGAGAAAGATGAGGCTTTCTGCTCCTGTAAAGATTTACAACCTCAGAAACCCTATACAGGGTCGCTATGTATCGGGACTGACTCCATGGCACATCAGCAGTATATATATAAAATACTATATTAAGTATACGTTGTCAAGTTGTTGTTAAGTGCAGTCGAGTCGTTTCCGACCCATAGCGACCCTTTACAGGGTTTCTGAGGCTGTAAATCTTTACGGGAGCAGAATGCCTCCTCTTTCTCCCTCCTCTTTCTCCCGTGGAACGGCTGGTAGTTTCGAACTGCTGACCTTGCGGTTTGCAGCCCGATTCGTAACCATTACGCTACCAGAGCTCCATATTAAGTATATATATACATATACATATATACATATACATATATATATATACATATATATACATATACATATATATATATACATATACATATATATTTAAATTTTTATTTTCAGTTGAGAGAAGGTTTGAGAGCAGATGCTCAGTTTTATATTCAACAAATTGTATATTTAATTTCAATGCAATGGTTGTAATCCTCTCCATGTACCATCAGTTAACAGTATTTATCTCTATTCATTTTAATTCTTATATTCCTCCCTGTGTCTTCTGCTACCTCCATCTTTTCTCTGCCTTGTTATATATTGTCTTCCCCATCACCCATTTTCCCCCCATATTTACTTTAAGGAATCCAATTCTATTAATGTAGAACCCTCCTTTCTATACAATATCCAGAATAAAAATTTCTTTGCAGAAGAGTATCAGCTCTAATAGAGGAAATGCTAGGGAAAAGAAACATAACTAGTCAATTTCTAAATCATCTGCTAATGTGTAACCCAATTGCAAGTTGTGTGCTATCTTTTTTTTCATACATAAATTTTGTGCAATGCTGATATTTATTTATCTTAGATAAAACTAGCTGTATTTAGATCTAATCTTTAAGTCCTAACAGTCTTCTCTGTTAATACTACCCAAATACATCTTAAAATCAGTTTCTCCCCTTCAAATCTTTCCTCTTATTGCAAGCAAATCATTCTTGGGGCACTAGACATCCCAATAGATTTGTCAAGCAATGAAATGGAGAATTTAGACTCTGCCTGATGAATAGCTTAGCTCAAATCCCTGTTGAGCATACAAATGTCCTCCAACCTGTCAAAGAATCACTCATTGTATGTCACTCTAAAGTCACACATTTTTAATACCAAATAGTTCCATATAAAAAAGAGAAATCTTATTTTAGTATGTATAAAATATTGTATAAGAAATTCTTAATTATTAAGTAACAAAATGAATAAAAAACTTTAGATAGCTAGTAAGATGACACTGTGGTTTTTCTTTCTGTGACTTTCTGATATTATATATAGTCAATTACAGTTTTAAAATGAATACTTTGATGAACACAAAATAGACTTTAGTAGGTATACTGGAATCACTAAAATTAATGCATGACTGATTCTACATAGTATTTTGTGTTTAGAATTTAATAGTTAAATAAATAATATTAAAAGAACAATGAACTTTTCCTTTTGTTGTTGTTAGGTGCCATCAAGTCTGTACCAACTCATAGTGATTTTATACATAGCAGAACAAAACACTGCCTAATCCTGGGCCAACCTCACTATTGTTGCCACACTTAAGTTCACTGATGCTGCCAGTTGGCCAACCCATCCCGCTGGGGGTCTTGCTCTTTTTCTATGACTCTCCACATTACCAGTCCTTCTTGCGACTGGTCCCTTCTGACAATATATTTGAAGTATGAGAAACGAAGTTTGGCCATTCTGGCCTCCAAGGTGCACTCTTGCTACACTTCTTCCAAAATGGATTTGTTGGTTCTTTTGGCAGTCCATGGCTCTTTCAATATTCTCCTTCAACACCATAACTCCAATGCATACAATCTTCAATGGTTTTCCTTACTTGCTGTCCAGCTTTCACATGCATATGAAGTTATTTACAAAACCATGGATTGGGTCAGGCACACCTTAGTTTTCAAGCTGACATTTTTGCTCTTCAAACACTTTAAAAAGGTCTTGTGCAGCAGATTTGCTATATGATGTTTGATTTCTTGACTGTTACTTCCGTGAGTGTTGATAGTTGATTCAAGAAGAATGAAATCCTTGACAACATCTGTCTTTTGTCCGTTGATAAGGATGTTGTTTATTGGTCCAGTTGTGAGGATTTTTGTTTTCTTTACATTGAAATGTAATCCATCCTGAATGCTGTGCTCTTTGATCTTAATCAGTAAATGTTTTAAGTCCTCTTCACTTTCAGCAAGCAAGCCTGTATAAATCTCACTTTGCAGCCATGATAAAGTTCCCAGAATATGGGCAGGCAGATGGGTATTTTTTTTATCCCAGATTTTTTTGTTTGTTGTTGTTGTTGTTCTTGTTATGTGTCATGGAGTCGGTTCCAACTCATAGCGACCCTGTACAGGGTTTCTAAGGCTGTAAATATTTATGGGAGCAGACCACCTCATCTTTCTCCAGCGGAAGAGCTGGTAGTTTCGAACCACTGACCGTGAGATTAGCATCCCGATTCTAACCACTACGCTGATCCCAGTAGAAATATGAAAAATATCCAGAAAACAACTGAATAACATTTAGAGTAAAACAGGGCTACAGTTTCAAACTCTAATGGCATATTTGTAACATAACTGAGAAAATTTGTTGTTGTTGTTAGGTACAATATAGTTGGTAGTGACTCTTAGCAACCTTATGCACAAGAGAATGAAAAATGGCCTGGTGCTGCGCCAACCTCACAATTGGTGTCATTGTGCTAATCCATCTCATTGGGGATATTCTTCTTCTTTGCTGACCCTCCACTTTAACAAGCATGATATCCTTTTCTAAGGACTGGTCCCTTCTGATAATATGCCCTAAGTATGAGAGGCAAAGTCTGGCCACCCTGGCTTCTAAGGAGCATTCTGAATGTACTTCTTCCAACACAGATTTGTTTGAACTTGGTGGTTCATGGCACTTTTAATATTTTCCTCCAACACTATAACTCAGATCTATCAATTCTTTTATGGTTTTCTTTATTTGTTGTCCAACTTTCATATGCATATGATGTTATTGAAAATATCATGGCTTGTGCAAAGCGTACCTTAGCACTCAAACTGACATCTTTACTCTTTAACACTTGAAAAAGGTCTTGTGCAGGAGATTTGCCTAGTGCAAAATATCACTTAATTTCTTGACTGCTGCTTCCATGAATGTTGATGGTCAATCTGAGCAAAATTAAGTCCTTTACAACTTCAATTTTTTCTTCATTTATCTTGATGTTATTTTTGGTCCCATGGTAAGAATTGTTGTTCTCTTTACACTGAAACACAATCCATACTGACAGCTGTGGTCTTTGATCTTCACCAGTAAGTATTTTAAGACTTCTTCATTTTCAACGAGCAAGGATGTATCATTTGTGTATTATAGGTTGTTAATGAGTCTTCATCCTCCTGCCATGTTTTTCTTCATATAATCCAGTTTCTTGAATTATTTGCTCAGCATACAGATTGAATAAATGTGGTGAAAGAATAAAACTTTGGAACCTGCCTTTGCTAATTTTAAGCCATTCGGTGTTCCCTTTTCTGTTTGAACAATTACCTGTTGGTCTAGGTACAGGCTCTTCATGAGCACAACTAAGTGTTCCAGAACACTCATTTTCTGTATTATTGTCCATAGCTTATCATGATACACATAATCAAAAGCCTTTGTATAGTCAATCAAGCACATGTAAACATCTTTCTGGTATTCTCTGCTTTCAACTAAGATCCATCTAATGTCAGCAATGCTATCCCTCATTCTATGTTCACTTCTGAATCCAATTTGAACATCTGTCAGTTACTTGTCAATGTATTGTTATAGCCATTTTTGAATTCTCTTTAGCAATATTTACTTGCATGCAACATTAATATTTCAACATTCCTTAGGGTCAGATCTCTTTGAAATGGGTACAGATATGGATCTCTGCTAACCAGCAGTCTTCAAAATTTCTTGGCATAGATGTGTAAGTGCTTAGATTGCCACATTAGTTCGTTGAAATATTTCAATTTGTATTCCATCAATTCTAGGAGCTATGTTCTTTGTCAATGCTTTCAGTGAACTTTGGAATTCTTCCTTCAGTATCATTGGCTCTTGATCATATGTAACCTTTCCATGTGGTTGAAAATCGACAGTATTTTTCTGGCATTGTGTATTTGTATTCTAATGCTACTTGTAACTTTAAAAATATTCATTATGGAACAATTTTTAGATTATTAGAAGCATAAATAATAGCTATCATAACTTTATAATGTGTGGTTTATTGAATAAGAACACAGATATTATTTTTAACAGTCACCAACAGCTGTGCCTTCATGGACTCTGGGAGGGCAGTAGAGGGGCTGGGCCCTTGAAATCCCAGCCTGCTGCAGTTCAACCGTCCAACACTGTCTGTCTCCAATACTGTCCTGTGTGGTGCTATGGGTTAATACGCCAGACTGCAAAGCTGTTGGAACTGAAAGGTCGGTGGTTCAAGCTCACCAGACACTCCTTGAAAACCCTATACAGGGTCACTATGGGTCGGAATAGACTCGACGGCACTTAATAACAACAACAACAACAACAAGGGGAAAAAAAGTTGTGTAACTTTCTACACACAACTATTCTTCTTTGACATATTTTTTCAACACTATACTTTTGTTATGAAAGGGTTTATCATTACTGAGGGATAAATGAACACTTATGAATGTTCCTTAAATGTAGGCAAATGAGGAGAAATTTAGAATAATAAAACCATACTCTTTTGACCATGTCCTTCTTTTCTTAAACTTTCACAATAATGAAAAAATATAAATCAGGGACTTCTGTGAACATTACTAGGATATTTCTCTAAATAATGACATAAAAGTTTCCCTATTTTCCCAGATTTAAGACTCATTATCATAGTTACCTTATCTTCCTATTGCAAAGTAAGTTAGCTGGATAGAAATATTTTGAACTGAAACTACCCTTTAAGATCTGGAAAAATGTTCACAGAGAACATTGCAAACTGATTTTCTGTACTTATGTCATCCACTTTGAATGATGTAATTTTCAAACATTACTTCATTTTTGTCTAGTATTTGATGAAATTTTCCATTTGTGGGTTATAGAAACTCAGTAGAAAAGCTACTAGATGGGCCTGAAAAAAAGAGAGAAGCAAAATAGAATCAATAGAGTGTTCCTGTTAAGGAAAGAACATGCAATTCTGGAGATGGGGAAGAGTGGCCACTATGTCCCATGATACCTATTGTTCATTTCTGTACCATCCTTAACAAGGGAACTGTCTGTAATCTTCTGTAACACCACTGCCCATTTTGTATTCAGAACATACATATTCATGAATAAACTAGATAACTCACTTTCTTTTTTTCTACATTTAAATCAGATATTTAAAATATACAAATGGATACTCATCACAAATTCAAAAGAAATAAGTAAAATGAGGGGCACCTCCCCCTCCCTATTCCACTAAGTAATCAGTAAACCGAATTTTATGTCGATAATTTGTTTGATATTCTCTATTGGTTTCTGTTGAGGATGGCACAGGATAGGGCAATGATGCATTTGGTTATATAAAGGGCATCTATGGTTTGGAGATGACTTAATGGCAGTTTGCAACCACAGGATATTTTGTTATACTAGGAGATAGTCATCCTATACATAAAAATTTTACCTAGCCCCAAAGTACAACTTTATTCTCTTATATTGTTTTCTTTATTTGGTGTGTTAGTGTTCTAAATTCTTAGGAGAACTTTTCTTTTCACTTTTTATTTTCTTGCCAGTGTTCCAAAAGAAATGGAGACAGTCTATTTCTTATTCAACATTACTCTGAAATATTGTGCTTCACTAACAGACTTTCTTTTCATATATGTGATTTTTAAAAGTTTTCCATTGGTTTGTTTCCTTGCTGGTATGCCTATTTGTTGTTTGACATCTCATATTTGTCTTCTGCCATGACAGTTTCCTGGGTTTTGTCTTCAGAAACTGATCTCCACAGTTCATATTTACTGATATTCTAATGCACTGGGGACAGCTAATGCCTTCTTTGTTCCTACCTTTATTCATCTTCCTGCCTGAGTTTTTCTACCTTGATACTAACATATGGCTGCATTAGTATTTATTTATTTATTTTTTTAATTCGTTTCATTTGTTTTCTTGTGGAAACCTGGTTTGCTATGCATCTGTTGAAATAATCTTTTTTATTATTTTCCCCCCAATAAACTTGAGTTCATTTATGCTATAAAAGAACAATACTGAGTTCCTACATAGAATAAGTGTTAGGTATTAGGAAGGCTAGAGATTTCTGAGAGATACTTCAGAGAAAAGTCTTAACAATCTACTTCTGAAAAATGGTCCACTGAAAGCCTATGGTGGTGGTTGTGTGCCATCAAGTTGGTTCTGATTCATAGCAACCATATATAGGGTTTCCAGGGATGTAAATCTTTACAGGATCAGAAAGTACATCTTTCTCCCTTAGAGTGGCTTGTAGGCTCAAACTATTGACCTTGCAGTTAGCAGTCTAGCTCGGAACCCACTATGCTACCAGAGCTCCTTTGAAATCCCCATGGGGCAGTTTAACTCTGACACATATGAGTTCCCACAAGTCAGAGTCAAAGTTAGGGCTACAGATTTTGTTTCTTTTAATTATGGACAGTAAAACAATTTTTTTAGTATTATACATTAAAACTGTAAGAATAAGTTCCTTATATAATATAAATATAAAATATTTATACTTAGCTTACAAGAATAAAAAAAACAAAAACATTTCTGGCAAGTTATTTTGTTCCTGTTTAATTGCATTTCATTTCTTAATAAATATTTTAATTACAAAAATTAATTAAATAACCTCCTAATTAAATCAAATACCAACCATATGTCTCAATCTCACACACTGTATCATTGTGTTTAATTTGGTATATTAGCAAAAGTTTATTTTGATAAAATCATTTATATATTATAATTGATAATCATCACCTTTTCCATTTTATTCTAAATATATCATTATTTTAAGGATTGATTTCAAATGGCTAATTTCTGAGTAAGTTATTTAATAGTAATCTTAAATTAAAATTATTAATACATGGCTTAATCCTACACTTAGAATGACTCTTTTGCCTGTGAAAGATTGTGTACAGCATACATTGGTCGTCTGAAAACTACTTATTAATTCTGTGAGATATACATATCTTCTAATAGATTTAAAATTTTATAGTATATAACTGAATATTGACATATTTGATACATGTCCGTACTATAAGATATTAACTCTATTATATCACCTACAGTCTTATAAAAAAACTTCTGATAGCTTTGGAAGTCATCAAGGTCATGGTAACAGATATGGGTTTTCCAAATTTTTAATTTTTGCTTGAAAGCTTGAATTTTATCATTGGCAATTAATGATATCACTTGTTATTTTTAAGTTACATGCTTTCTTTCTTCATTTCCAAGTAAATCTCTACAATATACTCAATTTTAATGACTGTAATTGGTTTTACACTGTATCAATAAACGTAGCATTCTACTGAAGAAAGCAGATGGTTTAGCTTGCAATTCAACTAATCACATATAACATTTTCCTGTTAATGATAACTGAATTTTAGAATGCTATAGAGTGCTACGTGTTTATATTTTCTATTTCTTCACAGTGATGCACACCCAAGGGTCAAATATACATATCTTAACATATTATGACACTGTAGAATAAGCTCTGGACTGCAAACCACAATAGCAGCAGTTCAAACCCTCCAGCTGTTCCTTGGAAACCCTTAAAGGGTCACAATTAGAATCAACTTGACACCACACAACAAAAACAATGTATATTATATATTTTATTATAAAGAAGAAACATTTGTCCCAACCCTCTCTGAATGTTTTGAAGAGGTCATTATTGTTGTTAGGTGCCATTCAGTCAGTTCTGACTTATGGCAACCCTGGGTACAATAGAAGCAAACACTACTTGGACCTATGCCTCACAAGTATTATATTTGAACCCTCCATTGTTGCCAAGATGTCAATCCATCTTCTCAGTGTTCTTCTTCTTTTTCAATGACTCTCCATCTTACCAAGCATGATGGGTAATGGACCCTCCAAACAAAATATGTAAACTAGGAGAGAAAAACTCTTGCCATTTTACTTGCAAGGTGCATTCTGGCTGTACTTCTTGCAAGACAGATACATTTGTTTTTCTGTCACTCCATGGTACTTTCTATATTGTTTGCCAACATCACTCTTCAAATGCATTGATTCTTCTACTATCTTCTTAATTTACTGCCCAACTTTTACATGCTTATGAGGCAATTGAAAATACCATGACTTGAGTCAGTTGCAGCTTGGTTTTCAAAGTGACATCTGTGCTCTTTAACACTATTAAAAATATCTTATGCCACAGATTTGCCTAATGCAATACATTGTTTGATTTCTTTACTGCTGCTTTCATAAGCATTGAGTGTGGGTCCACACAAGATGAAGTCTTTGACAAATTCATTATTTTTTGTTGATCATGGTGCTATTTATTGGTTCAGTACTAAGGATGTTGTTGAAGAGGAGTTGCAAAATAAATAACTCTAGTAAAGTTTTAAGTAATTACCTTGATTCATGCTGTCTTAGACTGTTTTTTTTTTCAGAGAAGCAAAACCAGTGAAACATACATATGTATATATAAAAGGAGCTGTGGTAGTGTAGTGGTTACGAATGGAGCTCCAAACTTGAAGGTCAGAAGTTTAAAATACCAGCTGTTCTGCAAGAGAAAGATGAGGCTTTCTACTCCTGTAATGATTTACCTGTACAGGGTCGCTATGAGTCAGAACTGACTCCACGGCACACCATGACCATGAAGATGATATATACATATAGGGAAAGGTGTGAGACAGGGTTGTATTCTTTCACCATAATTATTCAACGTGTATGCTGAGCAAATAAAACGAGAAGCTGGCTTCTATGAAGAAAAATGTGGTGTCAGGATTGGAGGAAGACTCATTAACAACCTGCGATATGCAGATGATACAACCTTGCTTGCTGAAAGTGAAGAGGACTTGAAACATTTACTTATGAAGATTAAAGAGCACAGCTTTCAATATGGATTACATCTCAATGTCAAGAAAACAAAAATCCTCACCACTGGACCAATAAACAACTTTCTTATCAATGGAGAAAAGATTGAAGTTGTCAAGGACTTCATTCTTCTTTGATCAACTATCAACACTCACGGAAGTAGCAGTCAAGAGATCAGACGACATATTGCATTGGCCTAATCTGCTGCACAGGAACTTTTTGAAGTATTGAAGAGCAGAGATGTCAGCTTGAGGACTAAGATGCGCCTGACCCAAGCCATGGTATTTTCAATAGCCTCATATGGATGCGAAAGCTGGACAGTGAATAAGGAAGATAGTAGAAGAATTGATGCCTTTGAGTTGTGGTGTTGGAGGAGAATACTGAAAGTGCCATGGACTGCCAAAAGAACCAATAGATCTGTTTTGGAAGAAGTGCAGCCAGAGTGCTCCTTGGAGGCCAAGATGGCTAAGCTTCGTCTCTCATACTTTGGACATATTGTCCGGAGGGAACAGTCGCTGGAGAAGGATGTCATGCTGGGTAAGGTGGAGGGTCAGAGAAAAAGAGGAAGACCCCTAACGAGATGGATTGGCCAGGTGGCATCATTGATGGCGTCAAATGTGGCAGCGGTAGTGAGGTTGGCCCAGGATCGAGCATTGTTTCGTTCTGCTATGCATGGGGTCGCTATGAGTCAGTTCCGACTCGATGGCACCTGCAACAACAGCAATATATACATTAAAGAAGAGTTTATATCAAGGAAATTGCTTACAATTATAGGGTCCAGCTCTGTAACAAAAGAGAGAGCTAAAACTTTTGCGAAGGTACTTGCATTATATATTGGGATCAGGCCACACCCCTAAGGAAGCATCCCTTTAAATGATTGGCTGCTGATAGGCACTTAGCATAGACTTAACTATGCCTGTATTAGTTAAGTGGGAATAAGTACATGTTAACTGCTAACCCATGGAAATCCTGGCCTTGTCAAGTTGGCACAGGACCCTATTTCACATGCTAAGACATCAGCATTTGATCCACCATTGTAGCCATCACTGCCATTGCCCACACGATGAAAGCAACAAAGACAGTTTTAATTATCTCAAATGTAGTGTTGGCCTCACTAACTACATGATGATGTCTCAGGGGCATGTGAAAGTCTGGAGGCCACACTTTGAGAACTGCTATTTTAATATTATTTTCTATTCCTCATCTGATCATCTTAGATTTTATGTAACAATATCATACAGAAGAAAATTATAAAATCAGATAAGACACGTTTAATGAATACAAATGTGTATGACATAATTATTATATTTGGGATCTCAGTTACTATGTTCCTTCTAACACTGTGAAAACAAACTGAAGGGGCCTGGCCTAGTGACTGCTTTGCAATCCCTTCATGCCAGAGTTTCTAAATCATAGTCATTTAAGAACATAATTAGCACATCTCATTAGCTAATGAAGATAATGACCATTACAATTCTCAGTTTATGATTTTCCTTTTATCACAATTTAGCAACAGTGTCGTTTCAGGGTAATAATAAAATTGGCTTACAAGTGACCCTTATACTAATGAATGAGCAGCACCTTGTATGAAGGGCAATGGATTATTTCTTCATTTCTTTCGTCATTATATTATGTAGTGGACTGGCATTGCTGGTGACTTTCCAGTATGATTCAGTCAAAACCTTCTGTGGTATCAGTCCTCTTTTTTTTTTTTTTTTTGGAGGGGGGAAGCAGCAGTAAATTGTAATTTTTTATTGGAAAACAAATATACAACTTGGAATGGATTTGAGGCAAATTGTGCCATAAGCAGATTTTCTTCAAGTGGGTAAACAAAGTTCAAAAATCAAGTAACAATAAAAGAAAATGTTTCTGGTACAGGACCAGCAGTACAAAAGAATAGTGTACCGAGGACCTGGATAACACACCCGTTTTGCAATAGTGCAAGTTTAAGTACATATTGTTGACTGTCCAAAGTCCACACAAAATTACAACTCCACACTTCAACAACAACATGATGACAGTTCTTAAGGAAAACTACTTAAAAAAGGCATAACCGCGATGTTCCCTCATTGACCAACTCCATCTAAGTTTAGATGTGTGGAAGGGCTTAGATATATCCAGAGTAAGCCACATGAACATGGTACTTGATCAATTTTCTAAAATAAGGTTTCAGGACAATGACAGTAAGATAAGGGAAGAAAATATGGAGAAATGAAGTCCTAATTATTATACATGCATATTCTTTTGACAATAAGGAGAAATCTTTTACAGATAAGATACAAGCAAAGAAAAGGCAAATAAACAATTTTGTACACAAAATTTAACACATTCTGTACAATGTCTTCACTTTGCTGTCATCATTTGTACAAACTCTTCATAGTTTACTTGACCATCACCATCAAATAATATCTGCTTCCCTGATCATCTGTTAGCTTCTCTCCAAGGTTTGTCATCACGTGACAAAGTTCTGCTGCACTAATATAGCCATTGCCATCCTTATCAAACACACGGAATGCTTCTCTGATTTCTTCTTCACTGTCTGTATCTTTCCTTTTTCTTGCCATCATTATCAGAAATTCTGGGAAGTGAATTGTGCCATTACCATCAGAATCTACTTCATTAATCCATGTCCTGTAATTCTGCTGCTGTGGGATTCTGCCCAAGAGACCTCATTACAGTTCCCAATTCCTTTGTTGTTATAGTTCCATCACCATCCTTGTCAAATAGTGAAAAAGCTTCTTTGAATTCTGCAATCTGCTCTTAAGTCAGTTGGTCAGCCATGCTGCAAGCATTACCAGTCTCCGAGATGCGATCACACAACCACTCGGTTCCCTAGCTCCACTCGGACTAATTGGTAACATTACTCTTTGAGAAGAACATTACCAAACCCCCACAAAGTACATGTGTTTTATTAATTTATTTACAAAGTGGTAGAGTCAATTTCTAAGTTCCAAATATGGAAGTGAAAAACTGACTTTATGCATAAATGCAAATTAACTATGAGTACTGAGATTTTATTTTCAACTAAAAAAAGTTCTATTTAAACTCATTTTGTTTTTCTAAACAAGGCATTTTCCCTGATTTTTAGTGTTAAGTTTATATTTAAGAAAATCTGATATAATATAAAAATAGTCCTAGTGATAATTAATGTTTTAAAATAATGCTATAAAAGGAAAAAGAAACAAAAACTTTGAGGTTACTGAAGTCTTGAGTCATCCACACAGAACAAAACCAACATATAAACTGAATGTTGTATTAGTGGAGTCCTGGTGTGGAACTGTAGGATAAATATGCAAATGCTAACTGGAATCCTAGTGTGGTGCTCTGGGTTAATGCTTTGGACTGCAGAGTGAGTTAGCCTGCAAGGCTGGTAGCTCAAGCTCACCAGTCGTTCCTTGTAAACCCTACACAGGGTGGCTATGGGTTGGAACACACTGGACAGGACTTAACAGCAACAAGAAACTACAAGGTTGGTGGTTCAAAGCCAGCAGCTGCTTCTTGGAAACCATATACAGGGTCACTATGAATCTGATCTACTCAATAGTGCTTAGACTCAATGGTGCTTAACGCCATCAACAATGGATTCTTAGTATTACATTGAGAGGTTTTGTTAGTAGGTGCTGTCAAATTGGTTCTAACTCATAACAATTCCATGTACCCCTGAGTAAAATACTACCTGATGCTGCATTATCCTCACAGTAATTTGTGATTGAGCCTATTTTTGTCCCTCAATAATTCCAAGTATGATATTCTTCTTCAAAATATCCTGAAAAAAAAAAAAAAAAAGGATATGAGAGAAAGTCACACCACCCTGGCTGCTAAGGATCATTTTGACTGTACAGATTTGTGAGGTCTTCTGATTACCCATTGTTGTTGTTGTTGTTGTTGTTGTTGTTGTTAGGTGCTATGAAGTCCATACTGACTCATAACAAACTTATACACAGCAGAATGAAACACTGCCCAATCCTGGGCCAACCTCACTACTGTTACCATGCTTGAGTCCATCTATGCTGCCACTTGGCCAATCCATCTTGCTGGGAGTCTTGCCCTTTTTCTCTGGCCATACATTCTCAAAATTCTTCCCCAACACCCTAATTCAAATGCATCAGTTCTTCTTTATTCATTGTCTACTTTTCATATGCATATGAGGCCATTGAAAATACCATTGTTTGGGTCAAAGTGATATAATTGCTCTTTAACACTTTAAAGAGGCCCTTTGCAAAAGATTTGCTAATGAAAATTGAAAATACCATGGCTTGGGTCAGGCACACCTTAGTCCTCAAGCTGACATCTTTGCTCTTCAGTACTTTATAAAGGTCTTGTGCAGCACATTTGCCTAATGCAGTATGTCCTTTGATATCTTGACTGCAGTTTCCATGAGTGTTAATAGTTGATCCAAGAAGAATGAAGTCCTTGACAACTTCAATCCTTTCTCCGTTGATAAGAATGTTCCATTTTTATCCCATCACAATATTGTTATTGCTATTAAGTGCAATCAAGTTGGTTCTCAAAGAGACCCTTTATAGGGTTTTTGACTAGTGGATGGTGAGTTTGAACCACAGACCTTGGTGCTCAAACTGATCTTTCAGTCCATGTTGTTATTGTTGTTGTTAGGTGCCATCAAGTCAGTACTGTTAGAAATGAATCCCGATGTCGCATAAAAGACACTCGGTGAGACTAAATTGCCTTGGCAAAATAAAATTTACTCTTGCAAGAGGGTGCGTGCACATAGCTGTACATACACGAACAGGCCAGCGAGCACACCCAGTGTGTAGTTCACTCGGGTTTTTAATCCCTGACATGAGTCTCAAGGATGTGTCTCACCCCATTGGCTAGGGTTTTGACCGTACAATCTATTCCCTTACTCAGCTGGTTAGTTCACATTTTTAAGGCGCACATTACTACTTTAGGAAAAGAAGAAGAGAGCAATCATAGTCTTTGCTCCAGGAAGTAGTTTAAGGAAAAAGAAAGTGATCATAAATTCTTTACTCCAGGAAGTAGTTTAAAGAAAAAGAAAATGGTCATAAATTCTTTACTCACTTCAGGAAGTAACCAAAGAAAAAGAGAGAGATCATAAAGTCTTTACTTCAGGAAATAAAAAAAAGTTATAATATTTTTTTTCCCACAGTACTGACCCATAGCAACCCTATGCATAACAGAACAAAACACTGCTGGATCCTGGGCCAACCTCACAATTGTTGCCATAATTGAGCCCATTGATGCTGCCACTCTGGCAATCTATCTCACCTGGGGCCTTCCTCTTTTTTCTCTGACCCTCCACCATACCAAGCATGATATTCTTCTACAGCAACTGGTCCCTCCTGACAATATGTCTGAAGTATGAGAGACGAAGTTTGGCCATCCTGGCCTCCAAGGAGCACTCTGGCTGCACTTCTTCCAACACAGACCGGTTGGTTCTTTTGGCAGTCCATGGCACTTTCAATATTCTCCTTCAACACCGTAACTTAAAAGCATCACTTCTTCTATGGTCTTCCTTATACACTGTCCAGTTTTTGCATGCAAATGAGGTTACTGAAAATACCTGCCATGGCTTGGGTCAGGTGCACCTTAGTCCTCAAGCTGACATCTTTGTCTGCAACACTTTAAAAATGTCTTGTGCAGCAGATTTGCTTAATGCAGTATGTCATTTGATTTCAATACATGCTTATCCAAAAGTCCAAAATTTCATCTAATTTTCATCATGTTAAAATTGTAAGTGTAAATGAAGCCCAGGTATTAATGAGGTACTTGTGAGAAACCCATTAAATCCAACTCCTGTAATACAGTTCTCCATCTGTAAGTCTGGACAGGCAGACTTCTGGCAACTGTTTTATATCTACTGATTCAAAAAGAGAAAAAAAAAAATGGTCAGCAATAGGATTCATGATACTGACTCTGAACCATTATGATCAAGACATCTCCATCTCACAGCCACTGTGTAGGCAGAGTAAACTGATGAATAGGGTTTCCAAATTTCTATAAATCTTTTGGAAAGACTGCCAAGTCTGTCTTTAGTGGAATAGCTGGTGGAATTGAACCATTTACCTTTCAGTTAGTGAGTGTCTTAGCATTTAACTACTGGAACACCAATGTTCCTTAGGAGGTTAATTGTTGTTGTTGTTAAGTGCCTTTCAGTCTGTTCAGACTTATATATATGCAAAATTATATATACACAACTTTGTATAGCATTTCAAAGAAGCAGTTGGTGAGTCTGAACTGCTGACTTAGCAGTTTATACCAACCTTGCAGTCTAGTGCATTATATCCTGCAGCATCACACCAGGAGGTTAATTAGCCACTCTTATTTATATAAAAATAAATCGAAGATTAGAATTGTGTAGAGTAAAAAGTCAAATTCTGTGATAGTTGCAAAAATATGTCTCAACAGATTAACAAAATGTGCTTAAAATGGCGTGACTGAGTGCTGTTTTTAGTTGGGATGGGAAGTCAAAGGCTTTAAACACTAGTTATTGAATACACACTGGCCTGGAAGTATGACATGACATGACCTTGGAAGGGGACATTATTTCAACTGAAAATTTCACATAATTTTTGTTCACACTAAGATAGTTACTAAGGAATCTAAGCCTTAATAAAAAAAAAAAAAGAAGAAAAGAAAAGAAAGAAATTAGCCTTAACTTGGTGTTGCCCTGTCTCTTAAAATGAAATCCTAACTAAAAATTATATAAAAATTCTAGTATTATTTTATTACACTGTCACATTTCTTTTCTTCTTATTGTTAGACAAACTGCAAAGAATTTTCTGAACATATAATAAGCCAGTAATTTGGTGAGTGAATTGAAAATGAAGTGGAATGTAACATGAAATGAATAGCTTTGAGACAGTGACCTATATAATAAGTCAGTTATTCTAAGTGAGAATACAGTTTGATGTGACTACATATATATTTTCTAACATATTCCTTTTCTGGTTAGGAGTCTTCTTTTTTGTTATCCCAAGAGCTCAGAAGTACAAATGAATACTTGTTGAACTTGTCTCTAAAATAATTGTTGCATTTTATAATATTAGACATACAGAAATTGCTGAAGAAGAGACAAGATAGTGTGATTCAAATTGGAATATATGTTTCTTAATAAGGGGAAATATAAATCCTTTCCAGAAAGTGTTTGACTGGATTGTTCGATTGCATTTGCATAAAGGTACATAGCACAGATACAGATTTGATCATTGGTAGTATCTCCTGATATAAGGAGTTGGCACTCTAGAATAAAGCAGTGGACTGCAAGGTCGCTTTGAGCCACAAGGTCAGCGGTTCAATCTCACCAGCGACTTCTCAGAAACTCTATACAGGGTCGTTTTTAAGTTGGAACTGGCTTGATGGCACTTAACAACAACAATAACAATTATAAAAATGTTCTGTTTGGCCAGATTTGAAAGTTAATTATGATGGTTAAAATTGTCAGTGTTCCTATTAGGCTCCATACATGTTGGAGGATGTTGCCTATTCTCTGCTAGCAATGGAGTGGAGATGAAATTGTTTGTCATAAGCTCTGCTTCATTTCCAGTGGGTATATTCTAACCTTAGCAGAATTTTTTTCATTATACATAAATATGCAACTTCATGCTAATATATGAATTTTCCTCTAGGAGAATTAAAAAATAACCCAATATTTAAAATTTCTCTTTAGGAACTCTGCCTTTCCTCAACCCAAATCATTCATGTATGACTTTGTTGTTGTTAGTGCCATCTAGTTGGTTCCAACCTATAGAAACCCTGTATAGGGTTTCCAAGAAGCCACTGGTGAGCTTGAACCACTGACCTTGCGATACAGTCCTCAGACACACCATTCGTGATTTTAAACCATGAAGGCTCTTTTGTTCTGTTCAAACAAATGCATCTTGCTGAATGTACATGTTCATCATAAGCACAATTAAGTATTTTGAATTCCCATTCTTCCCAATGTCATCCATAATTTGTTATGATCTATGCAACTGAAAGCCATTACCTAGTCTATAAAACCCAAATAATTATCTTTCTGGTATTCTCTGATTCCAGGTAAGATGCATCTGATGTTACAATGACATTCCTCATTCCTTGTACTCGTCTGTATCTAGCATGAATGTCTGAGAGCTCCTTGCCAATGTACTACTACAACTATGCTTGAATTGGCTTCAGCAAAATTTTACTTGTTTGTGATATTAATTATGTGTAGCACTGTAGGTTAATGTGCAGGACTGCAAAGCCTCTTTGAACCACAAGATCCACAGTTTAAGCTCACTATTTGCTCCCTGGAAACCCTATATAGGGTTGCTATGGACCAGAATCAACTGATCCCACATAAAAACAAGAAAAACATAATTTCCACATTATGTTGTGTTGTCTTTCTTTGCAATGGGCAGAGACATAGATCTCTGCTAGTCAGTCAAGGAAGCTGCTGTTTACCAAATTTCTTTGCATAAATGAGTGAGCATTTCCAGTGCAACATTCATTTGTTGAAATATCTCAGTTTGTATTCTATCAATCACTGGGGCCTTGACTTTCATAAAAGTCTGCAGTGTAGTATAGACTTCTTCCTCGGTACCACTCATTCTTATACTTCTTCCTGAGATGCTTGAACATCAATCAATCCTTTTGGTATAGTAACAACTGTGTTTTCCTTCTGTCTTCTTTTTGTGCCTATAGGATCCTTTAGAGTTATAATGCAACTCGAGGCTTACATTTTTCTTCAATTCTTTCAGCTCAAGAAATGCCAAGCAGGTTTTTCCATTTTGGTTTTCTGGCTTTAGGTCTTTGAACATTTCACTGTAATATTTTATTTTGTCTTCTCTTAACTTTTATTTGAAATATTTTCAGTTCTTTTATCATTTCTTGTGTTCTGATTCTCAACTCTATGCTCAAGAGCAAGCTTCAGAGTTTCAAAATTCCTGTGTTTTTAGGACGTTTTCTTTTCTTCATGTAAGATACTTTTGATGTCATCTCACAGCTCATATGGTTTTGGTCATTCATGTTCAGTGTTTGAAACATGTTCTGGTAGGATACACTAAGGTAGTAATTTGGCTCACAAACTTTAAAAACAAAAAAATAATCTTTAGCTTCAGTTTGAACCAGTATATTAAAATTTGATGATCTGTTCTGCAGTCTGCTCTGGATCTGCTGCTAACTAATAATACTGAGCTTCTCCATTCGCTCTTTTTACAGATTTAGTCTTTTTTTTTTTTTTTTTCTATGTATTATTTTAAATCAGGTTTATGTATACATTATTTAAGAAAGTTATTTCCAAGGAATGCGTTGTTGATGTTGTAAATGTATATAGCTAAATCTCTAGTGGTGTATCATCACCAAGACTGTGTTTTCCATCTTCGGATCCTTTTTTTTTTGTGTACAACTTTCACATGATAATCCCTAGCAATTGTCCAGGCATGTTGATTAGATCAATTTAAGAATGAAGAAGTTGTTTAAAACCTTAAGTTTCTTCATCTTTGGTATTATTGGTTGGTATGTAAACTTGAATATAATCTTCTTTGCTTGTGATCCAATCATGCATATGGCTATCATATTATTGGTCCAATTGTACCTGAGCATAAATTTTAATAAGTTCTTTTGGATAATGAATGGAACATAAATCTTCTTCAGTTTGTCAGTCCTGACCCCATGCACAGCAGAAAGAAACAACATCCAATCCTGGGCCAACCTCACTACTGCTGCCACACTTGACACCATCAATGATGCCACCTGGCTGATCCATCTCGTTGGGGGTCTTCCTCTTTTTCTCTGACTCCATCTTACCCAGCATGATATCCTTCTCCAGTGACTGTTCCCTCCTGACAATATATCCAAAGTATGAGAGACGGAGCTTAGCCATCCTGGCCTCCAAGGAACACTCTGGCTGCATTTCTTCCAAAACAGATCTATTGGTTCTTTTGGCAGTCCATGACACTTTTAGTATTCTCCTCCAACACCACAACTCAAAGGCATCAATTCTTCTATGATCTTCCTTATTCACTGTCCAGCTTTCACATCCATATGAGGCCATTGAAAATACCATGGTTTGGGTCAGGTGCACCTTAGTCCTCAAGCTGACATCTCTGCTCTTCACCACTTTAAAAACTTCCTGTGCAGCAGATTTGCCCAGTGCAATACGTCGTCTGATCTCTTGACTGCTGCTTCCACAAGTGTTGACAGTTATCCAAGGAGAATGAAGTCCTTGACAACTTCAATCTTTTCTCCATTGATAAGAATGTTGTTTATTGGTCCAGTGGTGAGGATTTTTGTTTTCCTGACATTGAGATGCAACCCATACCGAAGGCTGTGCTCTTTGATCTTCATCAGTAAATGTTTCAAGTCCTCTTCACTTTCAGCAAGCAAGCTTGTATTATCTGCATATCTCAGGTTGTTAATGAGTCTTCCTCCAATCCTGATGCCACGTTTTTCTTATAGAACCCAGCTTCTCGTATTATTTGCTCAGCATACAGGTTGAATAAGTATGGTGAAAGAATACAACCTTGTTGCACACCTTTCCCAATTTTAAAACATTCAGTGTTCCCATGTTCTGTTCGAACAACTGCTTCTTGGTCCAGGTATAGTTTAGGATGTAGCATATTATCAAAAATTGATAGTAATGAAGGAAGAAATACAAGCTATAGTACAGGTATTGGCAAAAGAGAAGGATCTAGGAATTTGAGGAATACCGATGGAAATATTCCAGTAAAATAATGTAATGCTAGATGTACTCACTAATCTATGCCAAGGAATTTGGAAAACTAGTACCTCTTCAAGTGACTGGAAGATCCATATTTGTGCCCATTTCAAAGAAAGGTGACCCTATAGCATGTGGAAATTATCAAAAATTATCATTGATATCACATGCAAGTAAACTATGTTGAAAATAATTTAAAAAATGGTTTCAGCAGTACATAAACAGGGAATGAACAGAATTCAATCCAGATTCAGAAGAATATATGGAATGAAGAATATAATTGCTAGGTCAGATGGAACTTGTCCGGAAGCAAAGAATGCCAAAAAAGATGTTTAATGGTGTTTTATTTGACTATACAAAGGCATTTGACTATGTGGATAATTAGAAACTTTGGAAATCATTATGAAATTGGGAAATTCAGACCACTTAATTGTGCTTTTGTAGAACTGATATATAGACAATGATGCAGTCATTCGAACAGAACAAGGTGATAGTAAATTGTTTAAAACCATGCAAGGTGTGCATCCTGGTTATATCCTTTTATCATACTTATTCAATCTGTATGCTGAGCAAACAATCCAAGAAGGTAGACTATATGAAGAAGGATATAGCATCAGAATTGGAGAATGGCTTATTAACAATCTATGATAGGCAGATGACACAAACTCTTGTAGAAAGCAAAGAGAATTTGAAGTAATTACTGATGGATTAGTAGGATTATAATTCAATGTGAAAAAAAATAATAATAACTCTCACAATTGGATCAGTAGACAAAACAATGTTAAATGAGAAATGAATGGAGTTGTCAAGGATATCATTTTACTTGGATTGACAATCAAAACAAAAGTTATGAAATCAAATTATATGTTACACTTTGCAAATCTAATACACAAGACCTCTTTAAAGTATTCAAGAGTACATAAGACCTCTTTAAACTATTGAAGAGCCAAGACTTACTTGGAGGACAAAGGTATACCTGACCCATGTCAAGTTATTTTCAGTGACCTCATATGCATATGAAAGCCGGAAAATGAATAAGAAAGTCTAGATAAATAAGTGATACATTTGAATCATGGTGTATTATCTATGTTAATATAATTTAAAATAATGTACACATCATATTGTAATATTGATTGTATATTTGACACAATGCTAGTTAGTGCTTTAAATTAATTATAACAAGATTGTACTAAGAATAAATTCTGTTAATAGTTGTTTAGCTATTCCATTCCAGTAGTACCTGTTCAGAAAAAAGCTAAATTGGCAGAGGTCACATGGCTTACAAGTGACAGAAATGGAATCCTAAGTGGTATTTCTGTCACATAAAGTGGTACCCTTAAACAAAATGTGAGAATTTTAACCACTCAATATTTGTTGTCTTGAAAAAACCATGCTCACTATTGAACCTCAATAATATTGTCATTTGCTGGTTAAAACTGCATTGAAAAATATATAACCAAGTAACTAAATTTTATTTAAAAATATGCACAAGATTATGTGATATAGATATTGAAAATTTTTTCGCATTCTTTTCTATTTCCTTCAGAATACAACCACAGCAAAGTAAAAGAAGAAAATATACATTCATGATGTGAGTTATAAGGTAAGCATTTCTGTTTTATTAAAATTCTCTGTTTATTATTTCTGTAATATTAAAATGTTTTAGAAATGTTAAAATCATTTTCATATGGTTTCTCTACATAGTCTTTAAACTTACTGTGATATATTTAGATATTTGGCACAGCAATTTGTACTCTGTTCTAAAATCCTTCTTTAAAAAATATTAATCTAACCTGTTTTCTCTAATAAAATTTAAATCTCATTATCATAGTAACACTTTTCAAATGACATAGAATTAGCAAAAGTACTCTGACATTGTGCCTTGCATTGTTGGTGTGTCTGAGTTTTCTTAAAAGTGCTATGTTTCTCATATAGTTTCCTAAAATTATACATTCATAAATAGTTTTTTCAAATTGGCATGCTTAAGGTATATCATAAGGAATTCAGATTATACATGCTTTGTTAAGTAATTTTTCTAGGTATTTATTTCCTTTCTAATAAACATGAAGGTTATATTTCATAAAAGATTTGTAAGACTCAAACTTTTGGTGTATATTAACCATATTATCTCTATATTAACCATATTAGGTATATATTAACCATAATTAGGTTTATTTAACCATCATTTAACTATATAAGTTGGTTTTATAGTAAGAAATATTAATAAATGCATACATATATTTAACAATAGTTAATTATATCAGTTGTGGATATTGAAATAATAGTGAATTGTAGTTAGAAATATCACTTCTGCTATTTGGTAGGTAATTAATGAGATCTGATTCCAACTTGCTATGCATTGTAGATATTTACTTGAGCACTGAAATAACATAGCAAAATATGAAATATAATGAAACAAATCATGAGATACAAAGTATTATTTATTTTTGTCTTATGTGAAATAATGTCCATCACATATGTTTAATATAATTACTTATGTTTTAATGTTGTTGTTGTTAAGTGCCGTCGAGTCAGTTCCTACCCATAGCAACCCTGTACAGAGTTTCTGAAGCTGTAAATCTTTATGAGAGCAGAAAGCCTCATCTTTCTTCTGCGGAGAGGCTGGTAGTTTCAAACTGCTGACCTTAAGGTTCGCAGCCCGATTCGTAACCACACACATATCTTAGAGTCCTGATGTAGCACTGTAGGATAAAGCACTGGACCACAAGGTCAATTTGAACCACAAAGTGAGAGATTGAAATTCACCAACTGTTCCTTGGAAACCCTATACACAGGGCTATACATTGGGTCGCTATGAGTCAGAACCAACTTGATGGCACTTAAGAACAACAACATACATATACCTTACTAATAAATTTTGCTCTTTAGTATAAATGAAAATCTACAAAATGGTTGATATTTCAAAATATCATTTAAAGTCAAATGATATTGCTCTTAAAAATGCCATTTTATTCTGTTTGAAAGTGAAGGCCAGTTATAGGTGTGCTCTTGCAATAGTATATTAAAAGAAAAAACATGAAAACAGATTGTCTTACCAAAGTTGTAAGCAAAGCAGTAAGTTGTCACCATTCTTAAATATGCCTTCTTCTCCCCACTTCAAAGGCCTGACCATGTGTATCCTGTTGTTAGGTGTCATTGAGTCAGCTTCAGCCTGAACTTGCGTAAGAGCAATTGATGGTCAGTTCTATAGTTGAACTCTATACTTATTTTGGCTGATGATTTGGAGCTTTTCCATCCTTTCTTTTCAGAGGTGTAGTCATTTTGATTTTCTGTGTTCCATCTGGTGAATTCCATATATATATAATTATCTTTATGTTTGTTTGAAAAATGTTTTGAAATGAAGATATAACTGGTGTGTGTCCTAGGTTCCCTAAAGATTCATAGCTTCAATTGTACTGTTACAAAGTTGTTTTTTCCCTGTGATAGAGTCAGAATTTAGTTTTGCTGCAAGGTTTTGTTTGTAAAGGTCCTTTATGAGGCAACAATACATGAGGCCATATTATCCAACTACTAATAATGCCTTTTTGGTGCCAGCTTCTTTTTGGTTCCAACCTTCACATTTCAATCACCAGCAATTATCAATGCATCTTGAGTACATGTTTGGTCAATATCAGACTGAAGGTATTGGTGGAATTCTTCAATTTCATCATCACTGCTGTTAGTGGTGGTGCGTAAATTTGAATGATATTTGTATTAATTGTCTTCCTTGTAGGCGTATGGCTATTAACCTACCACAGTCAACTTTGTACTTTAAATTTGATCTTGATATGTGGTTTTTGTCAATGAATACGACACCATTCCTCCTTAATCTTCCATTCATGATATATTAATCCATACAATTGTCAAATTCAGAATAGTGAATACCAGTCCATTTTAGCTCACTAATGCTTTGTGTGGTGCTGTGGGCTAATGAGACAAACTGCAAAGTGGTTTGAACTGCAAGGTCGGTGGTTCAAGCTCACCAGCTGCTCCTTGGAAACCCTATACAGGGTCGCTATGGGTCAGAATCGACTCGAACACTCAACAACAACAACAATGCCTTTAGATACCAAACTTTATGTGTTTCATTACATTTTTGACATCTCCCAATTTTCCTAGATTCATACTTCAGAAATTCCATCTTCCAATTATTAAGGAATTTTTGCAGCTGCTATATGTCATTTTTCATTGTGCACCATAAGCAAATGAAAGCTTTACTCTATTTTCATCATCAAGATCAACTCTGCTTTGAAGAAGCATCTCTTTCCCAGGCATATTCTGAGTGCCTTCCAATCTGAGGGATCATCTTCTGGCACTATACCTTACAATGTTCTGGTGCTACTCATCATGTTTTCATCCTCCAGTCCTATATCTGACAATGTTCCACTGCTAGTCATAAAAATTTCAGTGGTATTCTGCTTCTCCTTAGTCTATCTTAGTTTGAAAGCTCTGCTAAAACCTGTCCACCATTGGTGACCCTGCTGAAAATTCAAATACTGCTGGCATAGCTTCCAGCATCACAGAAACATACAAGCCACCACAGTACAGCAAACTGACAGATGAGTGATGGTCACTGCTCCTATTTTTGACTATTTACAGAGTGCATTTAGTACTTGATTGATGTTTAACATTCATTTATTCCTCAAAATACTGTTATTATGAAGTATAGATTTTTTTATCTCTAGAACTGTGTGTGAAATGGCATGATGTGGATAAAACTATAGATAATTTTGTTTATTATAGCAAGCAAAACAAAACAAAACAAAAAGATGTAATTATAAGAACTTTCAATAGTTTCTTAAACTTGATTTCTTAAGGAGAGAGGATTAGATGTTATCATCAAAAAATCAACATGAGGTCTCTACCTACAAAAAACAGGTGTCAGGAATTGGTTTGTTGGTGTGTGTGTGTGCTTTAACTGGTTTAAGATCCTGAATTTTACTCATGGGTGATATCAATGCATTCTGTTTCACAGTAAAATACTGATAGAAATGGGCAGCTAACCATTCTCTGATAGTCAGAAATTAGTCTTCATCATTTTCTTTGCTTGGCCCACAGTTTCTCTGGTTGCAGGATTTCATGGCAATGAGAGTGTGTACTTGAGTCTACAAAATGATTGATTGTCTCTTATCCTGCAGTCATGGTAGATTTATAAACACTTTGTATCCTCTAGAGAATAGAATCAAGCTGGTGCTTTCTGAGAGAGAATATGATCCTGTACTTTCAAGTTTCTTGCACATTTGTGGATCGACAGTGTTATTCATGTTGCTTAAAGTCAAACATTTATCCCTTTCTGCTTACTCAACAGTGTGAGCAATTTGAAACACGTGTCATTGACGACATAACACTAATCCAGGCTATATTAAATCTATCATGTCAAGTATTTCAAATCTCACCAAAATCATCTACTTCTTAACACTAACAACAGCAACAACCTAAAAAAACAAACAAACAAACTAAAAAACCTGTAACTTCGCAAAATATAGTCTCACATTTAGCTTACACACATCAAGGAGAAAGTGCTTAATGCATATCTCTACATAAATATGTTTTCTTGGAGGTTTGCAAAATAATTTCTATTAGAAAAAATATTGTGTAAATTTTTGCAAGTATAATGTCTTATTTGAGACAATTCTACATTTTCTTACTTTTCTTTATTTCTAAATATACTGTTACCCTCCATTTTAATTCAATTTCTGCATCCTTTTTCTTGTTATTTATTATCTATTGTCTTTTTGTTATTGTCTAGTGTCTTTGAGTCGGTTCTGACTCATAGCAACCCTGTACAGGATTGCCAAGGCTTTTAAAATCTTTGTAGAAAGCTTCATCTTTCTCCTGTAGGGAGGCTGGTAGGCTCGAACCATGGATTTTGTGGTCCACACTCCAATGTTTATCATATGGAACCACAGTGCTTCCCATTATCTAATGAGATGCAGTGAATTATTTAAAATGTCTATATCCTAGACATAGATATGGACTCCTGGTGTGGCCCTGTAGGATCAGCTCTGGACCGGCAACCACAAGGTAGGCAGTTCAAACCCACCAGCTGCTCCTCAGAAATCATACGTAGTGTCACGAGGAGTCTGAACTGTCTCACTGATATTTAACAACAAACAACAACATTCTAGACAAAATCTATGTAACTCCCACTAGACATTTTTGTCCTGAGGGGTCTGACTAGGAGAAGGTGGGAGATGGTGACAGGATTTTATGACTCAGTTGTGAATGGTTCGTAAAGTTAATTGTGTTTATAATAAACCTGGCACTCCAATGTACATAAAATAGTCTAGTGTATATAAAATATCAAAAGCAGGAATTGGGGATCTCACTACCATCAAAAAGCTAGGAGTGAGGCATGTCCTTTGGACACAGAGATCCCTGAATGTTGATTCTCCTTGACGCAGAGACAGAAAGCTGGAGGAATGGTAGAGGATCAGCAACAGTAAAACCAAGAACCACAGCAAGTTAGAGTGGTGAGCTTCCCACCCCACAAAACAAATAAAGCTGATTGACTTTGGGCAGGAAGTTTGCTTGAAATCCAGTTGCATCCAGGCACTTAAGTGGTTGGGGAGCAGATTTGCTGACCTTTGGAGTTAGGGCTCTGTGCCATTAAGCTCTGGCTTACAGAGGAGTGGTGTGTACTTTGGGCATTTTTCTGCAGCCATAAATGAGCTTTGTTGCCTAGGCTGAGAGAGGCATGTCTATGCGCACAGCAGAGAAGAGGCTATCTTGACTGGAGGAACTGAGCCCTGATCTTTTCTGACTGTGAATTGTAACATGCTAATGTCTCTAATAAACCCCATAACTATGTGCTGTGTGAGTTTTGCGAGATCAATGCAATGAATCATCAAATCCACTCTAGTAGACTGGGCTGTGGAAGGAATGGTTCATGTCATTACTTTTCTGCATCACCAATCTATAACCTATTTTAAGAAGCCTCAGTGCCTAAATGCTATTACTTTAAACTACTAAAAGTTTCATATGCCTCCCAAATATCCTTCACTTATCTATGAGATCATCTGCAGCACTCATCAGTCATTTTGTTATATTGTGGTGATTTGCATGCCACCAGTATTTAAAACACAAGCAGGGTCAACCCTGGTGGACAGGTTTTGGTGGTACCGAAGGATGCAATCTAAGGTGCACTGGAGGGACTGGTATTGATGGAATATAAACTGAACTCTTTCAACAGACTGACACAGTACTAAGGTGCTCATTCATCTATGCCAAGAAAGTTACCTGGTTGAACTGATTGGAAGAAATCCATATTTGTGACCATTCCAAAGAGAAGTGATCCAACAGAATGCAGGAATCATTGAATAATACCATTAATATCACCTGCAGGTAAAATTTTGCTGAAGATCATTTAAAAACTATTGCAACAGCACATCAACAAGGAACAACCAAAAATTCAATCTGAATGCAAAGAGGCCATGGCATCAGGGATATCATTGCTGACACCAGATAGACATGAGCTTAAAGCAGAGAATACCAGAAAGATGTTTAATTGTGCTTTGTGAACTATGCAAAGTTTTATGACTGTGGATCATGGAAAAGTCTGAATATCAATGCAAAAATGGGTATCCCAAGACAATTAATTGTGCTCATGGGCAACCTGTACCTAGAGCAAGAGGCAGTCATTTGAAATGAAAAAGAGGATACGGAAATGTTTCAAATCACAAAAGGTATGTGCTAGGGTTGTATCCTTGTATAATAATAATTCAATCTGTATGCTAAGCAAAAAAAATCAGAGAAGCTGGATTATATGAAGAAAACATGGCATCAGGACTGGAAGGAAGACTCATTAATATCCTGTGATATGTAGGTGATAAATTCTGTTTACTGCTATTGATGAGGACTTAACATAATTACAAATATAGATCAAACACTACAGTTTTCAGTACAGAACACCTCAATATAAAGAAAGCAAAAATCTTCATAACTGGACCAGTAAATAACATCACAATAAGTGGAAAAAAACTATGAAGTTGTTAAATGATTCATTTTGCTTATAATCACAATCAACACTTATGAAAGAAACTGCCAAGAAATAAAAGGATTTGTTTTTTGTTGTGTGTGTGTGTCCTGTTGAGTTGGTTCTGACCTATAGAGACCCTTTCTTCTAAAGTCTTCCTTATACGTTGTCTGATTTTCACACACATATTAGGCTACTGAAAATACCATAACTTGTATCAGACACACCTAAGTCCTCAAATAACATCTTTCCTCTTGAACTCTTTAAAGCAAATTTGCCTAATACAATGATTTATCTAATTTCTTGACTGCTACTTTCATGAGTGTTGCTGGCAGATACAAGCAAAATGAAGTTTTGTAACTTCTATCTTTTCTCCATTTATCATGATGTTATTTATTGGTCCACTAGGTGAAGATTTTCATTTTCTTTACACTGAAGTGTAATTGATGCTGAAGGTTGTTGTCTTTGATCTTCATCAATAAGTACTTTAAGTGATCTTTGCTTTCAGCGAGCAAGGTTATATCAACTGCAAACTTCAGGGTGTTAATGAGTCTTCCTTCCTCCAATTCTGATGCCACATTCTTCTTCATACATTTCAGCTTCTGGGATTATTTGCTCAGTTTATAGATTGCATAAGTATGGTGAAATAATAAAAGCCTATCACACATCTTTCCTAGTTTTAAACCATTCTGTGTCCTCTAGTTGGTTTCGAATGACTGCCTTTTGGTCTATGTATATAGTTAGTTTCATAATGAACACAATTTAGTGTCCAGAATATTCACTCTGTGTAATCTTGTTATGATCTGCACAGTCAAAAGCCTTTGCATAGTCAAATACAGGTAAACATCTTTCTGGTGTTCTCTGCTTTTAACCAAGATCCAACGTCAGCAATGATTTCCCTCATTTCACATCCCTGTCAGTATCTGGCTTGAACCTCTAATTTCCCTGTTTCAGTAATTTTTAAATTATCTTTAGTAAAATTTTAGTTTCCTGTGATACTGTCAGGTTATTTCTGCATTCCATTTGGTTACCTCTCTTTGGAATGGGCACAAATACGGATGTCTTACAATTAGCTGGCCAGGTAACTGTCTCCCAAATTTCCTTTCATAAATGAGTGAGTGCCTCAAGTGCTGCATCAATTTTTTGAAAAATTTTAATATGTATTCCATCGATTCCTAGAGCCTTGTTCTTTGCCAATGCCTTCAGTGTATCTTAGAGTTCTTCCTTCAGTACCATTGGTGCTTGTTTATCTGCTACCTCTTGAAATGAGTTTGGTTTGCATCCTTTGAACTAAGGACTCAGGGTCCCTTTGTTGAAATTTTCCTATGTCCAGAAGAAAGCAATTGTTGAAGAGAATGTGAGGTTTTGAGCTTGCCAGTCCTTGGAACAAGTGCTGAGCAACTTACTTTTGGGAAAGAAGCTTGGCAGCTGAGCTAAAAAGGCTATAAAACTTGCCCGTGTAGGGAAGAGAGTTGAGTATGCCCCATGATGGGGATCGTCTTGAAGGATCTCTGAAGGTGTCTTCTTTATATAGCAGGACAGAGCTAGGTACCTCCGGGTAGGTTTTCTGGCTGAATTAAAAGAGTTTTGTGACTAGTGTGAGTAAGCAAAAACAAACAAGTCACCATTGAGGCAAATCTCATTCAAGGCGACTCCAGGTGTTTCAGGTTGAATTCATTGGACAGAGTTTTCAGTCCTGGTGTACACTATGGTTAATACACTCCTCAGACACCCTCTACAGGGTTGCTATGGGACCAAACTAACTCAGCAGTATTTAACATCAACAACATCATGGCTTTTAAAAGTACATCTCCAAACCTTCCTTTTAAGGCTCCTCTGGATGAATTTGAACCATCAACCTCTTGGTTAGTAGCTTAACTATTAACACTACCCAGCGATCTTGCCCTGTGTTAAATTGCATTATTCAGCCTCATGAGTGTGTGCTGATTAAGTACCATGTCAGCAGCCTTGGTGGCATTGCAACGCAAGTTTCCATCTCTATGAGTGTTCTCAATAATCTGCTAAACTAGGGATCAATATACTGATTTTTCAGAGATTACATTGCTAAATTTAGATTAGGTAGCTATCACACAGGCTTTTTTCTGAGTGTAATTTTAGGACTTTTCTTTACATCTTGACTAACATGTTCTTTTCCCCTTCTCCATTGCTACAATGGAGAAATAAATTGTTTTGGTCACATTTGTTTTTGGATTCAAGTCCAGGCATATTTATGGGGATATAAAATGTTTTAGAACCTCTTTTGATACAACTTCACTTGTTTCAAACTAGAAAATACTGCAAAATAATGCCTTGTATTTCAACATTATTGCAAAAATGGTGTATCCAGATGGTTTTGTAGGAAGGGAAAATAAAGTTTAGAAGAGATTCTATCATGAGTGCAGGTTTTATTTATAAAGTCTCTCTGCAAGGACAAGAAAATCCATTGTGCAGGGCTGAAGACATATCTACTAACAAATGGCCGTTTATTTCTGATTTAATGCAACTCCCGGGCACCAATAAATAACTTGGAGAGATACTAAGCCCTAACATAAGATGTTGAACTTTTGAGATATCTTGTCAACTGTTGTTTTATGCATCCTGACTCAGGCGTAAAATCTGTTACTGAAAGTTGAATAATGAAAACAAAACAAAACAAAACAAAAGAAACTGATCTCTTTGTCTCTTAGCTTGGATTCAGTATATTGATTAAATTGGGTCCTTTTCTCTTAAACTGGGATATAACTTAAGAAAGTTGGGTACAGAGAAATGGGCATTACAAATGGCATAATGCACTAGCTAAACTAACACATTATTTCAACTCATGAACAATTCAAAGAAATATGAATTTTCTTATTTCAAAAGTTGTCACAATAATAAAGTATCTAGGAAACATAACATTTTCATCTATTTATCATCAGCAAACCTTATTGCTTTTATTTCCATCCAGCCTAAACTTTGAGTTTGTGTAAATTTCTTGTGATTAACTTATTTGCTGAATCCTCTTAGCAGTGTCGGAAATTGAGTGTGTCTAATAATTATGAGTGTAGGGAATTCAATTGCATAGATTTTGGTTGTTTTATTCCAAAGTTGAAATGATTGTTGTTATTCTTGTTGTTAGGTGCCATTGAGTTGGTACTGACCCATAGCAATCCTATGCACAACAGAAGAAAACACTGTCTGATCCTGGGGGCCAATCTCACAATTGTTGCCACACTTGAGCCCATTGATGTTGCCACTTTGACAATCCATCTTGCTAGGGTCTTGCTCTTTTTCTCTGACCCCCACCTTACCAAATATGATATCTTTCTCCAGTGACTGGTCCCTCCTGAAAATATGTCCCAAGTATGAGAGATGAAGTTTGGCCATTCTGGCCTCCAAGGAGCACTCTGGCTGCATTTCTTCCAAAATGGATCTATTAGTTCTTTTGATAAATCATGGCACTTTCAATATTCTCCTCCAAC
>NW_006408818.1:616018-626070 GCF_000296735.1 Chrysochloris asiatica
ATGAGTAATTGATGGTCTGTTCCACAGTCTGCCCCTGGCTTTGTTTTGACTGATGTCATGGAGGTTTTCCATTGTCTCTTTCCGCAGATGTAGTCAATTTGATTTCTATGTATTCCATCTGGTGAGGTCCATGTGTAGAGTCATCCCTTATGCTGTCTAAAGAATGTATTTGAAATGAACAAATCATTGGTTTTGCAGAATTCTGTCATGCATTCTCCACAACTACTGATCCTTCCTTTTTTCTCCCAACCTTGCATTTCAACTATCAGTAATGATTAATATATCTTGATTGAATGTTTGATCGATTTCAGATTGAAGAAGTTGGTATTATTCTTCTATTTCATCCTCACTGGCTTTAGTGGTTGGTATGTAAATTTGAATAATAGTCATATTAACTGGGCTTCGCTGTAGGCGCATGGATATTATCCTATCACAGACAGCATTGTACCTCATTACTGGTCTGGATATATTCTTTTTGACATTGAATGCAACAGCATTCCTCTTTGATCTGTCATTCCAGCATAGTAAACAATGTGTTCCTCAGATTCAAAATGGCAAATAGCAGTCCATTTCAGCTCACTAATGCCTAAGATACTAACGTTTATGCATTCCATTTCATTTTTGGCAACTTCCAATTTTCCAAGATTCATACTTCATACATTTCATGTTCTGATTATCAGTGGATGTTTTACAGCTAATTCTCTTCATTTTGAGTTGTGTCCCATCAGCAACTGAAGGTCTCATGGGCTTTTCTCCCACAGGCTATACTCCATTTGCATCATCACGGTGAATTATTCTTTGAGGAGGCAGCTCCTCCCAGTTGCATTTTGAGTACCTTCCAACCTGAGAGTCTCATTTTCCGGCCCTATATCTGACAGTGTTTCTCTGCTATTCATAAGGTTTTCAGTGACTCAATATTGGGAAATAGTTCATCTCTCTTTTAACCTAGTCTGTCTTCATCTGGAAGCTCATCTGAAACTTGTCCACCAAGGATGACCCTGTTGGTATTTAAAATACTGGTGGCATAGCTTCCAGAATCACAGCAACTCACAAGCCACCACAGTATGACAAATTGACAGATGAGTGATGGTTGAAATGATTAGGTTGGTGTTATATGGGCCCAAGGGGCCAATAACAAGTGTGGGGAAACAACGTTGATCATCTCTGAACTCAATTATTCACTACATAGATGATATTTTTATATAAATATAAGAACATGTGATTCATATCCATGTGTCATTCTGATTCTAAAACCCCTTCTATCACATTGCCATGGACTCTAACTCATAGCCACCCTCTCTGACAGTGTGGAATTGCCCCATAGGCTCGCCTTGGGGATCATTTTTGTGGAAGTAGATCTCCAGATTTCATTCCTTCAGTTCGGAGTGTGTAGTTCACAACTGGGATTTTAGTCACTGCTCCACTAGGCTCCTTCAGTTTTGAACATGGAACTTAAAATTTCAATTTCCAGGGTCAGTCACATTCAACAGAAATTATTAGATAATCTGTAGGTAGTTAATTTGTGGTGTGTGATTTTTTTTTTCTTTTCTCAATCTTATGTTGAAATTGTATTATATAAAATATTTGTCTTTTGAGCAATATATCTAGATATTATAAAATGCTCAAAATTCTAATCAGTACTCATGGATGCCAGCTAAATCATGCCACATATCTTCAGCTGTGAGTCCTGAGTTTTGAGCATTACAGGCAGATCTGGTTTTTGACCCTTATTAGTTTTGTGACCTTAAGTAATTAATGTACCTACTGTCTACCTCAGGGTCATTGTCAATAATTAGGGATGGGATTGGGTTGAAGGTTCTCAAGTGCCTATCTTTGCACTTGGGGACTTTCCATTATAAAATTTCTCTGGTGCAAGTTAAAATGAAACACATAATGATTGAATTTATTGTAACAGTATATAAAATAATTCAGCAGAATACATAGATGAAAGAAATATATCAAAATGTTAGTAAATGTAAATGCTGAATTTTTAAGTGTATGTTTTATTTTAAAATGGCCTAAAAAGTTAACAAACCTTTATGAAAATTGTGATGACATTTTTTTTTTTCTACTCTTAGTTGTGGAAATGGTTTTATTATTGTTAAGAATCATTGCATTTAAAGGTGTTTTTCTGCTGAGTGAGATATATAATTAAAAATTACATACACTGAAACAGACTGTCAATTTATTATTAGATTATTTTTTGAAGGACTTTACAATTTAAAAACGGATTTAAAATGTGCCAGACTGCAAAGCAATTTGACCTGCAAGATCGGTGGTTGAATCTCACCAGCTGCTCCTCAGAAACTCTGTACAGGGTCGCTATGGGTCGGAACCGACTGGATGGCACTTAACAACAACTAGAGAAAAAAGGCATTGCCTCAAAAATACGATCTTTTATCTTAAGCATCTTTGACAAATGTGGTGGCTTTGATTGCTTTAATATCTTTGTACCTAGATTTGCAAGGTCAGCGGGAGAAAGATGAGGCTTTCTGCTCCCGTAAAAATTTACAGCCTCGGAAACCCTGTACTGGGTCGCTATGAGTCGGAATCGACTCCACGGCACGTAACAACAACAGATTTTTAGAAAGGAAAAAAAAAGATAATTTCTATAAGATACATTCATTGATATCTTAAACAGTACCTCTAACTACACATGGTTTATATGAATACTTACTTTAAAATACATTAATGGTTTATATGAATACTTATTTAAAAATACATTAGGTAAACAGAAATGATTATTTGTAGTACAGCCCTTTTCTGTCACCACAGGATGTCTATGGTCCCATCCCTCAAGTCTCCTCCATTATACAAGCATACATACACATGCAAACATGTCTCACGTTCTCCCCAATTTCTCCTATACTTCTAAGACAGCCATAATGTAAAGGACATATGCTTGAACATGGCCTTTGTAATCAGAGATGAGTGAGTCATGGGCACAAAACTAGAAGTGCTACTTAGTTGCTATTAGAGGTAAGAATATTATGCCTGCATCTTTCCATCTATAAAATTAGTTTTCTTTTGGCAAGTAAATGCGATGCTAATAATTTAATGTCTGACAACTAGAAATAGCTCCCAAAAGTCTCACTGTTTAACATTTTTTTGATAGCAGCTAGTACAGAAAGGAGTCCTGTTGTGGTGACGTGGGTTAATGTATTAGGCTACAAAATTGGTTTGATCCGCGAGCTTGGTGGTTTAAGCTCACAAGCTGCTTCCCGGAAACTCTATTCAAGGTTGCTTATGGGTGGGAACTGACTCGAGGGCACTTAGAAACAAATTACAGAAAAGGATACAAATGTACTAAACATCATTTAGTCAGATTTCCAATAGAGTATGAATAAAATGTTCTCATGTACTTCCAGTTTGAATGAAACTTATCTAAAAGGCAAATTTAAAAATAGTATGTCCATTCTCTTTGTTTTATTAAATACACAATGCTATATATCTCTACTTTTTTCAGCATTGTCTGTTATTGTTCTGTGTTTGTTCATCTTTTCCACTCTTAATGTATTATTTGGTAGCATCCCTTCTCCCAAATGGGCAGCACAAAATAAAAACAGAATTTGAATATAATGCATTAGCTTACTGAGCTTGTGATAGATCAAATATTGCAACTGTCCCTGGGCAGAGCCTCTAAAAATGGAAGACAGCATGGATTTAATGAAGCTTGACAGATGTTAAAATGGAACCAAGTGGAAAAGAGTATAATTAGAGACTATTGTTAGTATTTCTATTTGGAAATGATCACTTTTTAAATTGTATCGGAACTTTTAAAATAAAATACATCCCAACATTTGCACATATATGACTCAATTTCCAGTAATTGATTGAAATCATAGATATGAAAGAAACTTATTAAACTATGTGGATTAATATATAGCTCTGTAGCATAGTGGTTACCAATCGGGCTGCAAATCTCAAGGTGAGCAGTTCAAAACTACCAGCTGCTCCCCGGGAGAAAGATGAGGCATTCTGCTCCCATAGAGATTTACAGTCTCGGGAACCCTGTACAGGGTTACTATGAGTTGGAACCAACTCCACGGCACACAGCCACCACCACCATATATATAGCTAGTACTCTATCAAGTCCAGTCATTAAGGAACTGTTTTTAAAGACTTACCTAAAAGCATGTCTACAAAATGATACAGGTAATTCTTTTATTTATTATTTTTTTAAGTTTTTATTGTGAATTGGGTGTTACTTTAGAGGGAAAACATCAGCTTTACACCATCATTTCATTGTAATGATTATAATCTCCTCCCCACATCACCATTCAATAGTATTTGCTTCCATTCCATTTGTTGTTGTTTTTTGGGGGGTGGGGGTGGGTGGGGATGTACACAAAAACACTCAGGAATAATTAATAATTTAAACAACCAAAGGACATGTTCTACAAACCAAAGGACACGTTCTGCCTCCTGACTGCTAGCTCTTAGTCCCTCCCTTTCCATGAGTCTAGGTCTTCAGCTGCTCTCTCTCTCCATGTCCTCATCTTTGCCTCTGTCTCTGGTGTCTCTGCTTCTCTGGATAGGGGCCCACATTCCACTAGGCTTTTCTCCCTTGATAGTCCTCAGGTAATCCATTATTAAATGTATACTTTGGGATATATGAAACACTTCCATATGTGTTGCCTAAATTGATTTTTATACATAGTTTAAAATAAAAATTATGTAAAGAATGATATTTCTTATTGCTAATGAAAATATTTAGAATATTGTATTGATTTGCTAGTAGCTAATTTTTTTCTTTCTTTCTTTCTTTCTTTTTTTAATGTTTTCATGCCAAAATAAAAACGTAAAACATTTTACTGAAAACAATTTAACTTTTAAATGTTTAAACTTAGGGGCACTATCATACATATCAGTCATATTATCATTTATTTAAAGATCACATTATTTTCATATTTTATTCCTTTGGGGTGTAATATTTAAAATGATAAAATTATTTTTGCCTTTTGTTGTTACTGGTTTCTGCCCACTGATAGTAAACGTATGCATAACAAAGTGAAATAAGTCTGGTCTTGTGCTGTGTACATATTATTTTATGTTTCTTTCATCTAGGTGGATTCATATCATGCATTTTTCTTTGAGAGAGTCAATAGTATATGGATTGTTTCCTTTAGCAATGTTTTACTAATATTTGGTTTGCATAGTTTCAGCTAGACATAAAAATGTCTTAAGGCCAAGAGCTAGAAGAACATTAATTTAAAAGCAATAGAAGCCTTATAGATTAGAGGATGGAGATATATTTTAAAGATTCTCAAATATTGTTATGGTCTCACATAAATATAAATTTTTGACTATGATAACCAAGGAATAACAGAAATAGAACAAACTACACATATTTATAATGCAACATTCTATACAATTTGAAATACATATATACCATAAAACCATCATTACAGACAAGATTGTGAATATTACCAGTACCTGCAAAATTGTCCTCCTATCGTTATAGCTTCCTTTTGTACCTCCTTGACCTCCTGTCCCCCTATCTGGTTTCTGGTTTTATAGAATAATTTTCATTTAAAAACACTTCAATGAGCAAATTCTTATTATATTGTTGTTGTTAGGGGCCACCAAATCCTTTCCAACTCATAGCAACTGTACACACATACAACAAACACTGCTAGGTCTTGTGCCACTATTGTTACACCTGAGCCCATTGCTGCTTCCACTATGTCAGTCCCTCTCCCTGGGGGTCTTCTTTGTTTTTGCTGATCCTAAACTTTTCCATGCATGATGTTCTTCTCCAAGGACTGGACCCTCCTGATGATATGTCTGAAATATTAAAGACAAATTCTCGACATTCTGGAGAGCATTCTAAGAGTAGTACTCTTCCTAAACAGATTGGTTTGTTCCTTTGGCAGGCCATGGCCCTTTTCATATTCTTTTCCAACACCATTACTCAAATGCATCAATATTTCTATGGTATTCCTATACAGTGTCCAACTTTCACATGCATATCAGGCTACTGAAAATACCATGGCTTGGATAATGCACACCTTAGTCCTCAAATGGAACACTTGTGCAGCATATTTGCCAAATGCAATGTATTTTTTTTTTATTATTATTATTTCTGCTGCTTCCTTGAGTGTTGATAGTGAATCCAAGCAAAATGAATTATTTAACAACTTCAATCTCGTCTTCATTTATCATGATATTATTGGTACAGTTGTGTGGATTTTTGTTTTCTTTATATTGCAGCGCAACCCAGAGTGAAAAATGCACTTTTTGGAGAGCACTGAACAGCTAACTGCAAAGTTGATGGTTCAAACCCAACAGTCTCTCCCTATAAGCCCTATATATGATTTCTATAAGTCAGAATTTATTCAGATACACTTAACAGGAACAACAACAACTTTCTTTTACTGAGAATTTAAATATTTTTACATTCATCCTATGGGAACATTTATCAATATTTTTCATTGTTTAGCAGTATTGCAAAGGAGCTCTGGTAGGGTGGTGGTTATGAATTGGGCTACAAGCCGCAATGCCAATAGTTCTAAACTACCAGCAGTTCTGCGGGAGAAAGATGAGGCTTTCTGCTCCCATAAAGATTTACAGCCTCAGAAACCCTATGCAAGGTCACTATGAGTCAGAACTGACTCCAAAGCACTTAACAACATTAACAACAACAGTATTGCATGGATGTACCACAATTTGCTTACCTTTTGAGACACATGTGAATTGTTTCCAAATTTTGCTGCAGCAAAAAATAAATGCTGCCGATGTAACACTGTAGGATAAGCACTGGACTATTAATCACAAAGTCAGTAGTTCAAACCCACCTGCTGATCCTCAGAAACCCTAAACAGGGTCGCTATATATTGGAAATGACTCATTGGCAGTTGACAACAACACAGACATTCATATAAATATTTTTTTTGTGGAAATATACATTTTTTAGAGGTGCTGAATACCAAAAAGTGGCATGACTGTATCATATGTAGGTATGTATTTAATGATTTTCATTCATGTGAAAATTGTATGAAAGTTCAGGTACCTGCTCATCCTAGTCAATACTTACTATGATCAGTCATTTGGTTTTATTCATTTCAGTAAGTATGAAGTATCTCATTGTGGTTATATTATAGATTTATTCAATGATTCATATTGTTGAGCATGTTTTCCTGTGAATAACTGTCATTTGTAAATATACAAACAAAACTTGAAATACTTACCCTATATATGAAAATCAACTTAAAGAGGATCAAAGAGTTAATTTTTTGTTTTTTAAGTTTATATTGTGAATTGAGTGAAAATATACAGGGCAGGTCATCAGTTTTACATTCAACAAATCATATACTTTGTTTCATTACAATGGTTATCACCCCTTCCATGTACCATCCTTAAGAGTATTTCTCTCTATTCATTTTAGCTTTAAAAAAAAAAAAAAACCTCAGGCATATATAATAATTTATACCACCAAAGGGACCATTCTGCAAGTCTGCCTCCTGGCCACCAGCTCTCAGTCTCTCTCTTTCCATGAATTGAGAGTCCTCAGCTGCTCCCTCTCTCCATGCCTCCGTTTCAGGTGTCGTTGATCCTGTGGATAAGGTCCCACACTCCTCTGCGCTCGTTTCACTTAATGGTCAATAACCTTAAATTGAAAACCTCCAATTATTAACCTTTTCATAATAAAATGTAAGAGAATATGCTGTAATTTGGAATAAAACAAATATTGATTATTAATGATATCTAATCTATGAAAGTATCATTTGTATGAAATGTGGACCTTACTACTACTACTACTAATAATAATAATAATAATAAATGAACAAAAAACTAACTTTTTTTCTTTGAAAAACTATTAAGAGAATGAAAAAGATGAAACCACTTTTCCTATAAGGAGCTTATATTTAAAATTTATGAAGAATCTTTCAAATGCCATATAATGAAAACAACTCTATAAAAATATGCAAAATTTTTGTTCTAATACCATTTATTATAAATACATTTTCTAGCAAGTTGCCTTGACAGCTTTGTTGAAAACTGGTTACCCATATATGTATGGATTTCTGAGCTAGGCTAACACTAGACTGCTAAACATAAGACAGGTGATTCTAACACACCATCCGCTCCTTGCAAACAGGGTCACTATGTGAGTTGAAACCAAATCACTGCACTTAACAGTAACAGTAGTGTATTGTTCTCTTTGTCTACCTATATACTATGACCTTATTAGCATAAGTACATCTTGTTTTTATGATTTATAATAAGTTTTGAAATAACTACTGCTGATTTTGTAATTTTGTTCTTTTTCATATTTTTAGTCATCTAGATCCTTTACACGATCCTTTAACATGCTGATTCAGTTTCTAAGAGAAAGTTTATTGAAATCCTGATTAAGAATGTATTGAGCCTATCACCATAGAAACATTAAATCACATGTGCAAGTTATTTCTCTTTCTTTATATAGGTTTTCTTTAATTTATCATATATTTATAGTTTTTTGTATAGATATTTATATATTTTTCTACATTTGCCATTCAATATTTAAATATGGTTTATTCAGTTGCAAATGGTGATACTTTCTAAAGTTCTAAACTTGACTTTTTCATATTAGTTACTGCATATCATTAATTTAATTTAGATTTTTATTTTATATCCTGTTACCTTGCTAAGTTCACATATTAGTTATGGTGATCTTTGTAAGTTTAATTAGATTTTCTACATAGATATCGATTGTTTTCAAAATAGTAAGAATTTTTAATTTTCCTTTGTAGTTTCTTTATCTCTTTTGTTTTTATTTCTTTATTGCATTGCAAGGGACTCTGTTACAGTAATAAATATATTGGTGAGAGTAAATGTTCTTGTTCTTCTTAATGGGAAAGAGAACTGGTGTGCGGTTCATTATTAAATATGATGTTGACTGCTGAGTTTTAGTAGTGACAGTGGATTATGTGGCAAATCATTTGCAAATCAGCCAAGGCACTACCTATGAAATATTCCATGGCAGCCTTGGGTTTCAAAGGTTTGTGTGAAATATGTACTGAAACAACTCATGGAATTGCATAAACAGAAACATTTGGGAATCTGCAATCAAACTTTGGACTGATACTCCAAAAAAAGTGAAGTTTCTTTTGAAAAAAAATCATTACTGGTAATAGGACATGGATCCATCCCTATGAGACTGAGAGTAAATGGCAAAGTATGGAATGGGAACATCCTCAATTGCCAATCAAGAAAAATTTCAAAAGTCAACCATCAGCTGGAAAATAGATTCTTACAGTTTCTGGGATTCTCAAGAGTTAGTATTGAAACACTATCAGAAAAATGGTTCAATAATCAACAGTATTCCTTATAGTGAGATTGTCACTGAAGAGCTAAAGCCTAAACTTCACATTAAAGCAGATGACTGCTATCCAAAAGCATTGTGATCTTGCCTGAGAATGCATGTCCTCATACTTCTGCCCACACTGTTGAATTCTGCAAAATCTGTCTTTTGAGGTGTTAAAGTATGCTCTGTAGAGTACTGATCTTGCTCCATCAGACTTTCACCTGTTTAGTCCCCTAAAAATAAGATTAACTTCTGATAAAGAAGTGAAGAAAGTGGTACATTCTTGGCTCACAGCTCAATCTAAAGCATTTTTTTAATAAAGGAATATGAAATCTTGTTGACAGATGGACAAAATGTACTGAAAAACAAGGACATTATGTTTTAAAAAATGATGTGTCTTTTCTAAAAATTGATTAAAAATAAATTCTAAAGTTAGAGTGTGGATAATTTTTGACTCACTCACGTGTGTATCAATATGCATGTATGCTGTTGTTGTTGAGTGCCATTAAGTTGGTTCCAACTCATAGCAACTCTATATAGAGTTTCCAAGGAGCATCTAGTGAGCTTGAACTGCCAACATTGCAATTCATACCGATCTCGCAGTACAGACCATTACCCAACAGCACCACACCTTGACTCCCTATACATGTATAGATATGTATTGTTGTTGTTATTTAGTGCCACCTAGTAGAATATGCCACCACTCATCTGACAGTTTGTTCTAGTGCAGTGGCTTGTGAGTTGCTGTGATTCTGAAAGCTAT
>NW_006408818.1:626170-627257 GCF_000296735.1 Chrysochloris asiatica
AAATCATTCAGTGTTCCCATGTTCTGTGCGAACAACTGCTTCTTGGTCCATATATACAATCCACAGGAGCACAAGTATTCCAGAATACTCATACTTTGCAACGTTGTCCATAGCTTGTCATGATCCAGACAATCAAAATCCTTTTCGTCGTCAATAAACACAGGTAAACATCTTTCTGATATTCTTTGTTTCAGCCAAGATCCATCAGACATCAGCAATGGTGTCCCTCATTCCACAGCCTCTTCTGAATCCGGTTGAACCTCTGAAAATTCTCTGTCAATGTATGCTTACAGCCCTTTACGTAATACTTTTTTGTAAAACTTTACTCAATGGGATAGCAAAGAGATTGTCCAATGAATTCTGCATTCCATTGGGTTGCCTCTCTTTGGAATTGGCACAAATATGGATATCTTCCAATAAGTCGGCCAGATAGTCTTCCAAATTTCTTGGCAGAGATGAGTGAGCACCTCCTGTGACACCTCACTTTCTTAAAATATTTCAATTTTTATTCCATCAATTCCTGGTGCCTTGTTCTTTGGCATTTCCTTCAATGCATCTTGGACTTACTCCTTCAGTATCATTGGCTATTGATCATATGCTACCTCTTGAAATAGCTGAACATCAATCATTTCCTTTTGGTACAGTGACTCTGTATATTCCTTCCATCTTCTCTTGATGCTTTTTGCATCATTCAGTAATTTGCCCAGTGAATCTTTTAATAACGAAAGTTGAGGCTTGAATTTTTTCTACAGTTACCCTACTTGAGAAATGCTGAGCGTGTTCATCATTTTTGGTTTTCTGACTCCAGATCTTTGCACATTTTGTTGTAACATTTAGATTTATTTTTTCAAGCTGATCTTTGACATTTTCTGTTCAGATCTCAAACCTCCTCATTTCTTCCATTTGTTTTAGCATCTCTATGCAGGAGAGCAAGTTTCAGTGTCTCTTCTGACATCCATTTTGACATTTTCCTTCTTTCTTGTCTTCTCAATGACTTTTTGCTTTCTTCATGTACGATGTTCTTGATGTCATCCAACAACTCTTCTGGTCTTTGGTCTTTAGTGTTTATTATATCAAATCTGTTCTT
>NW_006408818.1:633412-636410 GCF_000296735.1 Chrysochloris asiatica
TCAAAAAGAACATATCCAGATCAGACATGAGGTACAACGCTGTCTATGACAGGATAATATCCATGTGCCTACACGGAAGCCCAGTTAATACCACTATTATTCAAATTTACACAACATCAATTGAAATCGTTCAAGAAAGTGAGGCAGCACAGGAGGCAGTCACTCATCTTTGCCAAGAAACTTGGACGACAACTATCTGGCCGACTGATTGGAAGAGATCCATATTTGTGCTCATTCCAGAGAGGTGACCCAACAGAATGCGGAAATCATCGGACAATCTCTTTGATATCTCATGCAAGTAAAGTTTTACTAAATATAATACAGAAACGGCTGCAAGCATACCTAGACAGAGAACTTTCAGAGGTTCAAACCAGATTCATAAGAGGACATGGAATGAGGGATATCATTGCTGACATCCAATGGATCTTGGCTGAAAGCAGAGAATATCAGAAAGATGTTTACCTGTGCTTTATAGACTATGCAAAGGCTTTTGATTGTATGGACCATGACAAGCTATGGACAACATTGCGAAGTATGAGTATTCCGGAACACTTAATTGTGCTCATGAGGAATTTGTACCTGGACCAAGAAGCAGTTGTTCGAACAGAGCATGGGAACACTGAATGTTTTAACATTAAAAAAGGTGTGAGGCAAGGTTGTATTCATTCACCATACTTATTCAACCTGTATGCTGAGCAAATAATCCGAGAAGCTGGGTTCTATGAAGAAAAACATGGCATCAGGATTGGAGGAAGACTCATTAACAACCTGTGATATGCAGATGATATAAACTTGCTTGCTGAAAGTGAAGAGGACCTAAAACATTTACTGATGAAGATCAAACAGCACAGCCTTCAGTATGGTTACATCTTAATTTAAAGAAAACAAAAATCCTCATCTCTGATTTTTATCAACAGAGAAAAGATTGAAGTTGTCAAGGACTTCATTTTTTTGTGAATCAACTGTCAACATTCACTGAAGCAGCAGTCAAGAACTCAAACAACTTAATTAGGCAAATCTGCTGCACAAGACCTTTTTTTAAAGTATTGAAGAGCAATGATGTGAGCTTGAGTATTAAGGTGTGCCCTACCTAAGCTGTGGTATTTTCAATAACCTCATATGCATGCAAAAGCTGGGCCATGAGTAAGAATTGATGCTTTTGAGTTATGATGTTGGAAGAGAATATTGAAAGTGACATGGGCTGCCGAAAGAACCCATAGATCCATTTTTGAAGAAGTGTAGCTAGAGTGCTCCTTAAACCAAGATGGCCAAACTTTGTGTCTCATACTTCAGACATATTGTCAGGCAGAACCCGTCACTGGAGAAGAAAATCATGTTTGGTAAGGTGGAGGGTCAGCGGAAAAGAGGAAGACCCCCAATGAGTTGGATTAGCCAAGTGGCAGCATCAATGGGCTCAAGCGTGGCAACAGTAGTGAGGTTGACCCAGGATTGGGCAGAATTTTGTTCTGCTGTGCATAAGGTTGCTGTGAGTTGGTACCAACTCAATGGCACCTAACAACATCAACAGTCATTTCTGACTCATAGAGACCCTGTATAGAGTTTTTGAGGACTTGCTGGTGAGCTTGTACCATCAACCTACAGCTCAAACCAAATTTGCAGTCCAGTGTATTAACTCACAGTGCCACACCAATACTTCATATACATGTGTGTTTATAGTATAAAATTTTACATGTATATATGTGTGTCTATATACATGTGTGTGCATTTGCCTGTTTTTAATTATCAATTTTTATGTGTTTTATTTGGATTAGTTTAGGATATTTTTGTTATATCCTTAAGTTTTCTGGTTGTTGTTTGGTTTCTTTCTATTGTGTATAGGGCAAAAATGAATTAGAACTACTTGGGACCCCCTAACTACAACAACATGTTGCCCTTAATTCCTATTGAAAACAGTTTTATCACCCACCATGTAGTTTTCATATTTAGAGGCTTAACTTGAGTATTTTAATTTGTGCTAAATCCCTATTTTATTTTAAATTTTATTACATATAAGAATTTTATTATATTTGTTTTAAAATTCTTGTAGGCTAATCCTAACAATGAGATGGTTATGAGTCAGTTTACTTAAGGCTTGTATTTTCCACTTCTTTGTAGTCCCACTAAACATTGATGGACAGACAGAGATTGTGACTTATAAATTTAGTTGTTTTGATTTGTTATAAGTATTCTTGAGTTTTTTTGCTGCTGGACTTAAATTGTATGTGCAGAATTTGATTATTTGTGCCTTATCATTAAGATGTATTTTTCATACTTTGAGTAAATTCAGAGTCATAGTAACCCTCTAGGAAACTGCTTCATAGGGTTTACAAAAGTATAATATTTATGGGAGCAGACTGCCACATCTTACCTCTACTGGAGAGATTGGTGAATTTTAGCAACTGACCTTTCAGTGAGTAGCTGGGTGCTTAAGCACGATGCCACCAGAACTCCTCCCAAACTACTTTAATCAGGACAACAGAAACATTTATTCTATATCTGAATTATTACCAACTGTGGAAGAAACATTAGTCTGAGTAGTCTGCTTAAGCCCTTAAACCATGCAGATGTCCAATGTGATTCATATGGATTGGCTGCTCTTTTCCTTTTATAACTGTAGTGCCCATAACTGTTTCAATGTTACTTCTAACCCCTCAGCCAGACTTTTTTCTTCTTGACTGGTAGTTTTTATATGTATGGTCTCATGAAGTTACTTGATTAATTTTTCCAGATGTACCTGATGCTTATTTCTGGAATATATATATAGTATGTAGTATATATATATATACTACATACTATATATATATATACTACATACTATATATATTGTTGTTGCTGTAAGTGCTGTTGAATCAGTTCTGACCTACAGTGACCCTGCATAGGGTTTCCGAGGAGCAACCGGTTAGCTTGAACCACCGACCTTGTTATTCAAACAACTTTACAGTCCAGTGCATTAACCCACAGCACCACACCATGACTCTCTCTCAATATATATATATAT
>NW_006408818.1:637885-638554 GCF_000296735.1 Chrysochloris asiatica
TTTTTTTTTTTTTTTTACTTATCCTTGTATGTGTGCATATATATACTTATGTAAACACATATAATATATCCTTTTCATTACTCTGTTCTAAGCATCTTGTGTTCTCAAATTCTCATTTCTGCTTTTCTACCTAGAGAGTATGTTCTCTTGATCCTGTATTAATTCTTCTCACATGTCCTACAACCTGGACAGTCTCTCAAAGCAGAAATTTGTTTATTTGTTTTGCTTAGCTTATTAGTTTTCAGTATTTTTAGAATCACTGTTCTTTATTGATGGTGTCCATTGTCTATGAATTTGTTGTTTTACAAATGTCTCTAATTTAGTACTTTCAAGCTGGAAGGAAAATTATGTTTCTATTTCTCTATTTTTCATAGATTTGGAATGCATATATTCACTCTTAAAAGTTAATGTTCTTAGAAATTTCAAAGTAAGTTTTAGTATATTAAAATTAAAAATGATGTTTAAATTCAATAAAACACTGAAATATAAGTGTTGGGAGACAGGAATTTTCTATTACCCTGGGAGTTAATTGAAGTTAACACATACTTTAATGGGGTTATATCAAGTTCCTACAATTATTAAAATATCATTTTTAGAAAATATTATTTCATTCAATTCCCAGGCAACTCAATGACTGCTTTACTATCTCCTAGCATCCTTATTTCCTTG
>NW_006408818.1:655368-658265 GCF_000296735.1 Chrysochloris asiatica
GTGAACAATGCCCACTGTGCAGCTACATCTCATCGGAGGCAGCCCCTTCCGACTTGAGGGGCTCATCTTTCAGCACTGTATCTGACAGTATACTGGTGCTATTCATCATATGTTAACATCCAATATTCTGGTGCTATCTGACAGTGTTTCACTGCTATTCATCAGGTTTTCAGTGGCTAAATATTCAGAAATAGACAGCTTCTCCTGATTTTGTCTTAGTTTGGAAGCTCAGCTGAAAACTGTCCACTATGAGTGACTCTGCCAACATTAAAAATAGCAGTGACATAGCTTGCAGTATTACAACAACATGCAAGTTACCACAGTGCAACAAAATGACAGACGAGTGGGGATAGTGCTTATAATTACACAAACCTCAAGAAGCAAACTGTATCTCATTTAGCTTTCCCAATTAGGAAAAAGGTTTCCATAATATAACCAAACAAAAGAAAATAAACAAATGAAACCACAGTATGTGTAACTGTATTTAAAGGTAATCAGCCGTAGACAACTTCAAAATAAATTTAAAAATCATTGGGCATTCTAAACCTGTTGATAAAACCTAAGAAATCTAATTTACAGCTAATTTAACAATGATTTTTTTCCTTCCTTTCTTTGTCAATGTATCTAAATGTATCATACTTATGTTTATTTCAAATAAGTAGGCTCAGCTTATACTGTCTTCAAAATTCTTTGCCTGAGGATTTAAGATCATGAGTTAATGAAACATATAGATCATTTGTGACAGTAAGAAAAATCATCAGATTCAGTCCTCAAATTGCCTCCTTTTCTTAGTTCCATACTGCAAACAAAGGGCACAAAACAAGCCTTCCTTTATTAAAAAAGAAAAAAAAAAAAAGGATAGAAAAAGGAAAAATAGATAAAAGAAAGATTCTTTCAAATATTCTAATAAATAAGCTTAGAAATTTTTTTTTGTTATTTGATCTCAAGAACAGTGAGTTTTGTGTTAATGTTTGCTAAAGCATATTTAAAAGAAGTTTAAGTGTTCCATTTTATTAAGCTAGTATATTATTTTTAATCTTTATATTTTTTGTACTTATTCACTTTTAAGAGTTTAAATCTACAGTTGTAATTCATAAGTTTTTTATTATTAATGCATCACTGTACTCTCCAGAACTCTATGCAGGGTCTCTATGAGTTAGAACCAACTTAACAACACTTAACTAACATTACATCACTTTATTTTACGAGCCTGGTTTGCCACTCTAGGACAAGCTAATGGACTGTTAACCACAAAGTTGGTAGTTCAAATCTACCAGTCATTCCTTGCAAACCCTATACAGGGTCACTGTGAATTGGAACTGACTTGATGATACTTAGAAGCAACAATAATATATTTATATGGATCACAGTGTTTCCATATGATAAACACTGGACTCCAAATCACAAGGCACTTTAAAGTCACTTATGAGGATTTCTGCTCCTGCAAAAATTTAAAAAGCCTTGAAGAGCCTATGAGTCAAGCCTTGGAGAGTCTATGAGTCACTATGAATTGGAACCAACTTGACATCACTTAACAACAACAACGTATATTAATAATAATAAAATATATGCAATTATGATTTTGGAAATTATTTTATAATTTAATGTCATAATACAAACAAAGCAATAAGCAAAAACAGTTTCATTTATTATCAACAATCAGTTTGGACATCAAAACAATTTTCTATATTATTATTCAGCTTTTAATCTTAGAAGACTATATGATATTACTAGGACTTGTATTTCCAAACTATTAAAACGAGGTGATTAAGTGATTTCTAAGGTGATTTCAGGAGTCCTGGTGTGGCACTGTGGGCTAGTGTGTCAGACTGCAAAGTCGTTTGAACTGCAGGATCAGTGGTTCAAGCTCACCAGCTGCTCCTTGGAAACCCTATACCAGGTCGCTATGGGTTGGAATCGACTCGACAGCATCTAAAAACAACAAGAAGATGACTTCAACTTACTTGTGTGAATCTCTTAAAAACTTTAATGAACGGATTTTGGTCATTCAATTACCACTTTGGAGGACTAAACACTTTAAGGTCAATTTTGAATATTTTTAAGGATTATATAATTTTAAAAATCATCTCATCTTGCAATTTAGATTTCAAGTTTTATATACAAGAAAGTTTTGAATATAGAATGCATTTCAGCAGTTGGCTGCAGTGGCAATGGATAGAAGGAATGCAGTCATGGCTGCCAATGTTAAGAAATCACCTGAAGACCAACTGAAATACTTTGATGTATATGCATCACTAACCTCTTTCAAAGGTGGTCAGTGGAATAGTAAAGGCATTAGACTACTAATCACAAGGTCATTGGTTCAAACCCACCACCACTCATCAGAAACCCTACATAGGGTCGCTGTAAGCCACAACTGACTCAATGGCTCTTAACAATAACAATTACTAATTGAATAAACCTTTCACATGAATGATAGTGTTTTAACACCCACATTTTCTCCATTCTTTGTACATGAATATTTTTATCATCAAGCTATTCCCAATAAGTTATTCGGTTTCTGTTACAGAAAATTTATTTTCTTTCTCTACCTGGCCAACTGATTAGAAGAAATCCATATTTGTGGCCATTTCAAAGAAAGGAGATCCAACATAATGTAGAAATCATCAGACAATATCATTAATGTCTTATACAAGGAAAGTTATGCTAAAGATAATTAATAAATGGCTAATCTATACATGTGCTATTCATAGAGTTTTCAGTGACTAGTGATTCGGAAGTAGTTTGTCACTCTTCCTAGTCTGTCTTTGTCTGGAAGCTCATCTGAAACCTGTCAACCATGGATGACCCTGCCGGTTATTCAAACACCGGTGGCATAGCCCTCAGAATCACAGCAACTCAAACCACCACAGCACGACAGACAGACAAGTGGTGGC
>NW_006408818.1:659489-661814 GCF_000296735.1 Chrysochloris asiatica
GTCAGAGAAAAAGAGGAAGACTCCCAATGAGATGGATCAGCCAGGTGGCATCATTGATGGTGTCAAGTGTGGCAGCGGTAATGAGGTTGGCCGAGGATCAGACATTGTTTCGTTCTGCTGTTCATTGGGTCGCACTGAGTCAGTTCTGACCCGATGGCACCTGACAACCACAACAACAATATCTACACATTGACAAGTAACTGTCAGAGGTTCACGACAGATTTAGATGAGGAGGTGAAAAGACAGATATCAGTTGCTGATGCCAGGTGGATCTTGGTTTGACCACAGAGAATATCAGAAAGAAGTCTGCTTGTGCTTTAATGATTATACAAAGGCTTTTGACTGTGTAGAACATGACAAGCTATGGACAATATTGCAAAGAATGGGTGTTCCAGAACACTTAATTGTGATCATGAGAAACCTGTACATAGACAAAGATGCAGTTCAAACAGAACAAATGGACATTGAATGATTTACAATTAGAAAAAGTGTATGAGCATTTGTATTCTTTCATTATCCTTATTCAATCTTTATGCTAAGCAAATAATCCAAGAAGAACCCAGAATTAGAGGAATTAGAGGAAGACTCATTAACATCATGTGATATGCAGATGATGCAACCTTGCTTGCTGAAAGTGTAGAGGACTTAAAATACTTATTGATTAATATAAAAGTCCACAGCCTTCAGTGTGGGTTGTTTCTCAGTGTAAATAAAACAGAAATCCTCACAACTTGGGCAATGAATAATATCATGATAAACTGAGAAACAATTAATATTGTCAAAGACTTCATTTAGTTTAGACCCAAAATCAAGGGTAGCAGCAGTTGTGAGAATGATACAAAATCATATAATTTTTTTATTATTTTGTACATAAGGTCACTTTAATTGGAACTGACATGAAGACACTTAACAACAACACTGTCTCTCTTGGCATACTCACATATCATACACATAACATCATAGTGTGGATGGATGTAATTTAAAAACATGTTATTTCTGAGGTAATTATGTTTAAACTTTATTACACCTGGTTCAACTAGATTACTTATTTCACTAAAGTAGTTTATGGAATAGATTGCCTTTCTTTTTTTTTACAAACTTTGTTGACATTGAATGCACATACAGGAAACAACTCTCAAATTCATCTAATTTCTTAATAGGTTGCTTTGGTTGTTTCTAGGTGTCATAGAGTTCGTTGCAACTCACAGTGAGTCTATACCTAACAGAATGAAACATTGGCCAGTCCTGCAGCATCCTCCCAACTGTTGTAACACTTGAACCCATTGTTGTTGCTACTGTGCCAATCCATCTCTTTGGGGGCTGCCTCTTTTTCATGGTCCCTTGACTATATGAAGATTTGATGCCCTTATCTTGGCACTGGTCCCTCCTAATAATATGTATGAAGTGTGAGAATTGAAGCATCGCCATCTTGTCTTTTAAGGAGCATTCTGGCTGTACTTATTCCAACACAGATTGGTTTGCTATTCTGGCAGTCCCTGTTGTTGTTGTTGTTGTGAAGTGACATCAAGTTGTTGTTTTTTCTCATAGCCAACCTGTGTAATGTTTCTGAGAAGCACTTGGTGGTTTTGAACTACTGGCGATGTGGTTGATCCTACAGCACCACAACAAGAGTCATTATACCTTTAACACTTTCCTCCAACACCATGACTCAAATGCATCAAATCTTCTCTGAACTTCATTATTCACTGTTCAACTTTCACATGCATATGAGTTTACTAAAAATACCATGGCTTGGGTCAGGTGCACCTAAGTTCTCAAATTGACATCTTTGTTCTTGAACACTTACAAGAAGTCTTGTTCTGCAGATTTGCATACTGCAGTAGGTTGTTTGATTTCTTGAGACTGCTGCTTCCATGAGTGTTGGTGGTTGATCTGAGAAAATGAAGTCTTTGACAATTTCCATCTTTTTTCCATTTATCATGATGTTATTTTGGGGACCAGTGTTGAGTATTTTTGTTTTCTTTATATTAAAATGCAACCTATGCTATGGCCTTTGATCCTTATCTGTAAGTAAAGACCTACTAATAGCTAAAATAATTACTGGTACCAAAGGATTAAAATACATTTGATTTTAAAATAGTAGTTTTTGAAATGTTGCCAATAACTTACTAGCTAGTAATAATCAGTTCCATTCCCCTATGTAATCCTTTTTTAGAACATGAAGGACATTATTTCAGATTTTAAGATTAGTCCCACTGTGGATATCACAATATCCTATGGTAACCCAAAGAGGCACTCACTCATCTCTGCCTAGAAATTTAGAAGACAACTGCCTAGTTAACTGACTGGAAGAGATTTGTATTT
>NW_006408818.1:662314-665392 GCF_000296735.1 Chrysochloris asiatica
ACGAAGAAAAACATGGCATAGGGCTAGAGGAAGGTTCATTAGCAACCTGTGATATGCAGATGATACAACCTTGTTTACTGAATGTGACGAGGACTTAAAATACTTATTGATGAAGATTAAAGACCACAGCCTTCCTTATGGGTTGCACTTCAATGAAAGAAAACAAATATTCTCACCATTGGACCAATAAATAACATACATATAAATGGAGAAAATATTGAAATTGTCAATGACTTCATTTTGTTTGGATCAACCTTCAGCACTCATGGAAGCAACAGTCAAAAAATCAAAAGACATATTGCATCAGGCAAATCTGCTGCACAAGACCTCTTTAAAATGTTGAAAAGAGATATAAGTTTGAGGACTAAGATGCACCTGACCCAAGTAATGGTATTTTCAATAACCTCATATTGAAAAAGATGGGTAGCAAATAAGGAAGACCATAGAAGAACTGTCCTATTTGTGTTATGGTGTTGGAGGAGAATATTGAAACTGCCAAATGGACAAATAGGTCAGCGTTGGAAGAATTAGAGCAAGATTGCTCTTTGGAAGCCAGGATGGCCAGACTCCATCTTTCATACTTCAGGCATATTGTCAGGAGGGACCAGTCCCTAGAGAAAGATATCATGCTTGGCAAAGTGGAGGGTTGGGAAAAAAAATTAAGACGCCCAATGAGATGTACTGGCACAATGACAGCATCAATGGGCTCAAACATAAAATTCCTAAACACTTTATTGTCCTCATGAGCACAATTCAATGTTCAGGAATACTAATAATTTGCAATGTTGTGAGGTTAACCCAGGATCAGGCAGTGCTTTGTTCTGTTGTGCATAGGGTCACTATGATTTGGTACAGACTTGACGGCACCTAACAACAACAAATTTCCACACCCAAAGAAGACTTTCTATTATGCACTCAGAATTATGAGAATAGATATAAAGAGCAACTATTATTGCTAGTGGGGTTCTGGTGTGGTACTATAGGATAAGTAATGATGAGTTAGCCAGAGGCGGGCAGTTCAACTCACCACTGCTCCTTGGAAATACTGCAAAGGATTGCTATGAGTCACAATTGACTTAACAGCATTTAACAACATTATTCATAATAGATATGATAATAATAAGATTGAAAATGCCTACCACCTACACCATAAGAGACTTTATTTCCTAAATGAGTCTAGAAAAACTGACCAGTTTAGTTGAAATTCCTAAAACATTGATATAAATAATAGGCCCCAAATAAAATAAATAAATAAATAAAATAGATGAATATAACTGTAATGGTTGGAAACTTACAAACTCTTTCCATATATGAAGATAAGCAATGCAAATAATACACTTTAATATGATGAATTTTTCAGAAAATAAACAACAGAAGTAACACTGTAATCATATAAATTTATAATGCTCCTTGCAAAATAGAATCTAGGACACTAGGTGATTAACAAACAAAAATTATACCAATCTGGGCTCTTTGCCCAGAAATAAAACTACACAAATAATATACATAACTATGGAATGGTAAAAAAGGAAAAATAATCTAGTCCAAATAAAAGACAGAGAGATGGGGAAAAAAAGGAGAGACTTTGTAGTGACTTAGGACCTTCAGTAAAATTGAACATTGCCCAGCCTACCTGTATTGTTATCTAGTAAGGCTTTAACAGATATGCCATGAGTGAAAAGGTTTTAACAAACAGACATGTTTTTTTCTGACACTTCAGCAGGTTGTTGTTGTTGTCAGGTGCCATCGAGTTGGAACCGACCCATAGTGACCCCATGTACAGCAGAACGAAACAACCTCACTATCGCTGCCACACTTGAGTCCATCAATGATGCCACCTGGCCAATCCATCTCGTTAGGGGTCTTCCTCTTTTTCTCTGACCCTCCACCTTACCAGAATCACACCGCTGACCTTAAGGTTCACAGCCCGATTCGTAACCACTACACTACCAGAGCTCCTTTAGAAGTCCAGAATTATAAGGCTGGCTTTAGAGTAAATCTTTATTTTGTGTTGCCTCTGAAAAGTCCTTGTCTTCTTTCATCATTTGTATACCCACATTCCATGGCAAACTCCATGTGTCTTGGCATCAATTTTCCCCTGAATTTAGGAGATTCACAACGAAAGGACCTCAGGTCCAAAGGACATATTCCACTACTAGCTCTTTATGGCAATTTGTCTTCCATTCTCTGCACACTTCCCTCTTTCTAACATTGTAAAATGAATGATGGTGTAGGCCACAACCCTGGGAAACCTCCATATATTTAATCAAGGTTGGATGGAATTATGGATATTGCAGCTTACACTTAATCCTCTTAATGGCTTTATCATATTACATCACATCATAGGGAATCATTACACGAATTGCACATTTTTTATGTCATCAATTAGTGTCAAACCACTGAGAATCGTTACGCAGCCAAGTTCACATATATTTTATTGGTGCTATTAGCTGAGCTGTAGAGTTGACTCTTACTCTTGTTATGATTGGGTGCCATCAAGTTATTTCTGATTCAAAACAAATCAAGAAAGAAACTCTGCCCAGTCCTGTGCCATCCCTACAATTGTTACACTTGAGCATATCGCTGCTATCTCCATGCCAATTCATCTCATTGGGGGTCTTCTTCTTTTTCACTGGTCCTCCACTTTACCAAGCATGATGTCCTTCTTGAGTCACTAAAAATAATAATTACATAACTGTTGAAAATCTTTTCTCAACTCTATCAAGAATGAAATATTCTAATTGCAGTATCTATGTCAAAGGCATATCAATATAGAAATGAATTGAGCAAACAATGTATTGGTGAAGTTAACATTTTATTCATTTCCTTTTAATTATTATAACAATCATCTAAGATCCCTTTGCAGCTAAATTTTAATGTCAAATATGTTTTCACTTTTATTCAGTGATGTTGTTGTTAGGTGCCATCGAGTCAGTACCCACTCATGGAGACCTAATGCACAGCAGAACAAAACACTGCATCATCCTGGGCGAACCTCACTACTATTGCTGTGCTTAAGTCCATCGATGCTGCCACTTGGCCAATCCATCTCGTTGGGGGTCTTCCTCTTTTTCTCTG
>NW_006408818.1:666578-667031 GCF_000296735.1 Chrysochloris asiatica
CTCCTGTGCCACCTCACTTTCCTGAAAGATTTCAATTTTCATTCCTTCAATTCCCGGCGCCTTGTTCTTTGCCAATCCCTTCAATGTACCTTGGCCTTCCTCCTTCAGTATCATTGGCTCTTGATCATATGCTACCTCTTGAAATGGTTGAACATTAACCATTATATTTTGGTACAGTGACTGTGTATTCCTTCCATCTTATCTTGATGCTTTCTGTATCCTTCTATAATTTGCCCACTGAATCTTTCAATAACAAAAGTCGACGCTTGAATTTTGTCTTCAGTTCCCCCAGCTTGAGAAATGCTAAGTGTGCTCTTTTTTGGATTTCTGATCCCAGATCTTTGCAAATTTTGTTGTAATATTTGGCTTTACCTTCTCGATCTGATCTTTAAAATTTTCTTTTCAGCTCTTGGACCTCCTCATTTCTTCCATTTACTTTAGCATCTCTACGCT
>NW_006408818.1:668370-670542 GCF_000296735.1 Chrysochloris asiatica
GAAGTACTTTGTCACTGTTTCTTCCTAGTTTTTCTTTGTCTGGAAGCTCAACTGAAACCTGTCCACCATGAGTGACCCTGCTGGTATTTAAATTACCAGTAGCATAGCTTTCAGAATCACACCAACTCACAGGCCACCACAGTACAACAAACTGACTAACAAGTGGTGGTCGTTTCGTTTTAAGTGGAAACTTATTCAGTAATTGTAACAGCTAATTTCAGCTGAAGCTTTACAAACTTTCACTTAAAATAGTTTATACAGTGTTGTGAATACATCTACGAATTATTAAGGACCAGATGTCTGCTTTCCAGTGACTAATGTGTTGGTGTGTATCTACCTATACTTATTTGTTTATTTTTTTTACATTTGTTTTTGTTGTTATTGTTGTTAAGGTCATTAAATCATTAAATCAATTCTAACTCATAGTGACCCAGGACAGGGTTTCTAAGAGCTGCATGTGGATTTGAACCACCCACTCTGCAGTTATCAGTCCAGTGCTTAACCTACAGTACCCAAAAGGCAAAAGCTCTTTAAAAATAAAATTCACACTCAAATATTTGTAGGTATCAGATATGTAACATATTTAGAGTATTACATGAAATTGTTCAATGCAGGGTGACCCTCTTCCAAAAAAATCCTACAAATATTATTTCCCCTGACCTGATCTTGTATCAGATTCTAAAATTCTTCATTCCATAACGATTATAAAATCATATTTTTGTCAAAAGGAATTCTCACTTTCAGGTATTTTCAAGTTTATTTCACCCCTTGAGGCTACTCTTCCTCAGTCTGAGAGCTGGCAGACCTCAATGGTAAGAGTTAAGAAAGGGAATCATGGTTGTTTGTTTGTTTTCTCTATGGTTTCTTCTCCAAATCTCACTGCTCTTCTGAGGCTTTCAGAATCTTTTTGGTGTGAGGGAAATGATTCTATAGAAATGGGAAAATCTCTTTCTTTGGCTACTGTTGCTTGCAGTTCTCTGTTGGCACTGTCTGGATGCCTTCAGTTTGTGGGACAAACTATTCTCTAACTAACATTGGAACTGAATTTCCTGAGATGTTCCCATGAGTCTCATCTTCTGCCTTGTACAGTCGATCACACAGTTGATTAGAACTGAGGGGCTTTCCTCTCTTGTTGGACAGGCTACTTTTCAGGTGGCCAAGGTTCAGTTCTCTTCTAATGCCATGTATTTGGACAATAGGACTCTCACTCAATGTTTTTCACACCATGCACAGGAAATGGAATCTGCCTTGTATCTGCTGTTTCGCTACCCTGGTTTCCCAGTCAATTCTACTGAAATGGGACTACTTTCAGAATATTCCAGGAAAGGAACAGATACCAAACTTCAGATTTATGCTTGTCTGCAATTTTGGCATCACACCAAGTCTCTAACAATAACAACAACAACAACAAATTTTGATAGATAAAACCATTGCCATCCATTTCTCACATCTTGTGCTCTCTAAAATTAAGTACTGTGGGGCACCTATGAGTTTCCATAGCTCTGCAAGGATTCAGATGTTTGTGTGTGTGTATGTGTGGTAGAAATATTATTCAAGTCTGTTGTTGGACTATCATAAGAATATTACCCCTTACTTTTACTATTTTCCTGAGATACAGAGGAAGTTAATTGTCATCAGACTTATTTATTCACTCAGGAAATACTTTTTAAAAAGTGTGTAGTCTTTTTCTCTTATATCTTCTAGGCATTGGAATATAGCTGTGACCAGAACCAAATCATTTATTATTCTCCTTCAGTGGAGATTGCATTCTAGTTGAGGGAGACAAAAATATATGTCAGTGGAAGTGAGAAATGCTGTGAAGTATAAAAATAACATAGTGTTAGAGGGTGACAGGGAAATTGGGGCTAAGATTTTCAAGGAAGGTTTTACTGATAAGGTTATATTCGCATAATATCCTGAAGAAAGTGGGAGTAGGGCTTTTGCAAATAAGAGAAGAGTTTCTTTCTACTGCTGCTGGTGTTGTTTAGTGCCGTAGAGTTGGTTCCAACTCATAGCAACCCTGTGTAGGGTTTCCAAGGAGCATTTGGTGAGAAGACCTTACTTCCCTTGTTTTTTTAGAATTTATTTATTATTATTATTTTATTTATTTTAATGTTTTATTGTGAATTATATGATAGTTTACATGGGGGAACTTCAGTTTTACATTCATTC
>NW_006408818.1:688239-688823 GCF_000296735.1 Chrysochloris asiatica
TGTTTGATCAATTTCAGATTAAAGAAGTTGGTAGAATTCTTCTATTTCATCCTCACTGGCTTTAGTGGTTGGTGCATAAATCTGAATAATAGTGGTATTAACTGGTATTCCTTGTAAGCACATGGATATTACCATGTCACAGACAGTGCTGTACTTCATGACTTATCTGGATATATTCTTTTTTAAATTGAATGCAACACCATTCCTCTTCATTTTGTCTTTCCCCCATAGTAAACCATGTGGTTATCAGATTCAAAATGGCCAATACCAGTCCATATAGAAATCAAATGGCATATTGCCTTACGCAAATCTGCTGCACAAGACCTTTTTAAAGTATTGAAGAGCAAAGATGTCAGCTTAAGGACTAAGGTTCACCAGACCCAAGCCATGCAATTTTCAATAACTTTATATGTAAGCAAAAACTGAACAGTAAATAAGGAAGACTGTAGAATAATTGACACATTTGAGTTATGGTTTTTGAGGAGAATATTGAAAGTGACATGAGCTGCCAAAAGAATAAACAGATCTGTGTTGGAAGAAGAGCAGCCAGAGTGCTCCTTGGAAGCCAGAATGTCCAAAGTCTG
>NW_006408818.1:689608-704432 GCF_000296735.1 Chrysochloris asiatica
CAGTTTAGTCAGTTTGGACTCATAGCAGCCATGTATAGTGTTTCTGAGAGTCACTAGTGAACTTGAACTGCCAAACTTGTGGTTCAAATCTACCTGAAGTCATGTGCTTATCCTACAGCACCACACCAGTATCCCATCAATCTGTCTCTCTCTATATATATCTATCTCTTTATCTATCTATCTATCTATCTATCTATCTATCTATCTATCTATCTATCTATCTATCTATTGCTATCTGTCTATCTATCTATCTATCTATCTATCTATCTATCTATCTATCTATCTATCTGCTGGAGTCCTTGTGTGGCACTGCCAGTTTATGTGCTGGAGTACAATGTCTCTTTGAACAGCAAGGTCAGATGTTGGAACTCACTAGCTGGTTCTGAGATACCCTATATAGGCTCTCTATGAGTCAGAACCATCTCGATGGTACTTAACAACATGTATATGTTTATATATATTTGTGTATGTGTGTTGTTGTTCTTGTTCTTGTTAAGTATCCTTAAGTGTGTTCCAACTCGGTTATCCTGCCGAGGATTTCCAGAGCAGCTGGTGGGTTTGAACTGCCAACCTTGCAGTTCAATCTGACCTTAAAATCCAGTGCATTACACTGCATCACCACACCAGAAATCCATCATATGTATATGGAGTTCTGGTGTTGCACTGTAGGACCATCACTGGACTTCAAACCACAAAATCAACAATTCAACCCCACCAACTGCTCCTTGGATACCCCCAAGAACAACATATGAATGTATAATCACATCTAAACCTTCAATGATATGTTTCGGTATCACACAATTGAAAATGGGAGTTGAACTTCTCATAAACTGGAAATAGGTAAATTAAATTCTAGTTCTAGAAAGAGTGATGGTTTGCATACCTCCTTTTTTGTGCTCTTGTTTCTTATCCTTGAAGTTGTCCTACTGATTTATGCTTTAGCTAAATAAGGAAATAAAGGTCTGTATTTTTTATATGTCATGTCTAGAGACATATTGTTTAGGCATTCTTGTTATGGAATCAAACAACAGAGATGAAATCTCATCTCTTCCATACAAAACATGTGTACCTTGGGTGAATTTTCCTTTAAGTGGTGTGCCTCAGTTATCTAGCTGTACAATAAGGATAATCATCATACATAAATTATAGCACAGTGTTACTGTGAAGATTAAATGAGATGTAGCATTGAAACAATATATGGTCTATTACATATGGTGGTGGTGGTTGTGATGTGTCATGGAGTCAGTTCCAACTCATAGCTACCCCACATATGGTTTCTGAGGCTGTAAATCTTTACAGAAGCAGAAAGCCTCATCTTTCTCCCATGGAACAGCTGGTAGTTTCAAACTGCTGACCTTAAGGGTCGCAGCCCTTCCCGTAACCACTATACTACCAGAGCTCCTTCAACGATTTAAATCCCCCCAGAAACCATATACAGGGTCGCTTTGAGTTGGATCCAACTGGACAACACTTAATAACAACTTTACCTTTTAGTTTTCCTTTGTGACATGTTTAAATGATTAAAAAACAAACAAACACAGAACAAAATGCTATCTATCAACCCATTGGCCTTTTCATCTTCTCCATTTTGCTGTTGGCATTTGTGTAGTTTAAATAGCATGGCATTGACTCCTGTTGGACACATCTTCTTGACCCCACAGACTCCATATCATGTGATAAGAGATACAACCAACATAAGCACAGAGATGGACCATCTGAAACAGAGGGTCTTTGGTGGTGTGGATCTTGCCCAGGTGTTAGGTTGGTACTGGTAAAGGGAACATGACTTGGGTATTGATTATCACCATTCCAGAAGAGGGAACAGAATGAATGAAAGTAGGTCTCTGGTTGGTGCCAGTGGTTTGAGTGTAACTAGGCACTGTAAGATGAGCACTGAACTGCGAACTGTAAGGTCGGTGGTTCAAACCCATCAGTTGCTCTTAGTAACCCCATACTGGGTCCTTGTGAGTTGGAACTGATTTGATGGCACTTAACAGCAACATCTGCTAATAGAAGGCTTTTGGGGTTCTAAATTTCCCTGGGTGCCACAGAAGCTCCCTTGAAATGATATCAATTGAAAACCATATGGTACACTATTGATACTCATGAGTCATCATGAGTCAGAATTGACAAGTATGAATGGGAGTACACTGAAGTTTGATTTACAGAGAAATGATGAATATTTAATTATCTTTCAAACTCCATAAATGGTAGAGATGTGAAAAGGGAAATGCATATTTCAGCAAGATTGTGCAATAAAATTACTGATTTTGTTATTGTTCTGTCCTGTTTTGTTGTTGCTGTTGTTACTCTTGTTTTCCTGACAGGAAGAGCAGAATGTATCCCCAGGTATGCATTAGACATATTTGTTGAAAAAGATTCGAAGTACAAAGAGAAATGACTGCAGAATCCTATGGGCCATCATAATAAGAGCCTACATTTGGAAAGTGTCATGGATTGAATTATGTTCCCACAAAATATGTGTCAGCTTGGCTGGGTCCTGATTCTGAGTGGCTTGACAGTTATGAAGTGATCCCCATGATATGTTTTGATACTATAAACCAATAAGACCATGATTAGATGTATTGGAGATTCCCATGGGTGTGGCATGCAACACATTTTATCTGAGGATAAAGGAGAGAGGCATGCCTAGATAGAGAAGGACTTACTATCTCCAAGAAAAATAAGCCAAAGTGGAATGAATCCTTTGGACCAGGAGGCCCTGCACTGTGATATTCACAGATCCAGGGAAAGATTGATGCTAAGACACATGGAGATCGCCAAGGAATGCTGGATGTACAGATGCTGAAAGGAAACAAAAAGCTTTCGTCAGCACTGGTACTCTGAATTTAAACTTTGAGTTTCCCAGTGCTGGTACTCTGAATTTGGACCTCTAGCATTCCAGAGAGTGAGAGAATAAATACTTGTGGTATTTTGGTTATGCTAGCATTATATAGGTAAAACAGATAGTTGGACTAATAATAGAGAGAAGAGAAAGAATGGGGAGTGTTTGGATATAATTATATTGTTGTTGTTGTTGTCAATTGCTGTACAGTTGGTTCCAACTCATAGCGACCTTATGTACAGCAGAAGGAAACACTGCTCTGTCCTGTGTCAATCTCACAATTATTGCTATGTTCAACCCTATTGTTACAGCTATTGTAATATTTTAGTGAACAAGGAGTAATTGTTGCTTTGTTGGATTCTGAGAGAGTGGATTTTTATTCTTAAATCCATATTTTTATTTTTAGAAACCCATTTTGACATATTACATTGTTCTTAACATCAATCGCAATATATATTTTTAAGATTTTAAATATGTTTGTGCCATAAAATATGAACTAAGGATATAATTTTAGCTCATGCATACACTTGAACCTATGAAATTTCTATCTGAAGATGGCTCAGATGTCAAATTGATCTTTGGAGTTTATCCAGTAATCAAGTAACATAATATACCATATGACAATATGAATATGTTTATTAAAATAGAAAATTGAGCAGTAAGGGAGAAAAACCCAAAAAACATTCATAAACTTTTTCTCCTAAATTTCTTTATTCAGTTTATTCCATAAGTATCAGTGAAGTTATTTTTTTAATATTATTCATTAAGATAGAGAGAAATAATGAAACTATATAAATTTTATTTCAAATAATGAGAAAAAGTCATTTTATATTTTTACAAGAATTTGAAACCATATCTGATTTCTCTCTTTTTTTTTTTAAGTTTTTATTGTGAATTGTATGATAGTTTACATGGGAAGCCATCAGTTTTATACTCTTTGTTTCATTGCAATGATTACAATCTCCTCTGTGCAACATCATTCAGCAGTACTTTTGTTTCTAATACCTCTGGGTCTCTTTTCACCAGATCCATCAAGACAAGATGAAAACTATTCAGTGGGGATTTTACTTTCCCCCACACACTCTGAAACTAAACTACCTCTTGGAAACTTGTAAGCCAGTCACTTTGTGCCTTTATAACCCCCACCCCACCCCCATTTTACATAGCCAATGTATATGTTGCCCATCCCTATCAATCCTGTGTACAGAGGGGATAGGATTGATATTTGATGTGAAAACTCCTTCCCTTGCAGTTGGTATTTTGAGCTACCACATCTATAAGTGTAGGTCAAGTTCATCATATTGAAGCAATTTACACTTGTTTCCTTTATCAATTTTTAAAAAATCTTCCTCTAGTAGAGTTCTGATCATTAAACCACTGAGGCTATCTACAAGTTTGGGAACATATCTGATTTCATTTTGACTTGAAATACCATGAGGATTGAGTAATAATAATTGCCTCCTTAACATTGCACTTGGAGTAATGGTGTAGTGCTGTGGGTTAATGTGCTGGACTGTAAGGTTTGTTTGAACCCCAAGGTCAGAAGGTCAAGCTCACTAGCCACTCCTCAGAAACCCTACACAGAGTCGCTATGAGTGGATACTGACTCTACAGCAGTTAACAACAACAGCGTTGCACTTAAAATGTGCAAAGCACCTTCAACTACCATATTTCATAATGCTGAGTATTATATCACATGTCAAGTAAGCAAATAGTGGAATTTCCTTTAGGCCTGTGAGCAAAATGTTTTAATATACAAACACTGATAATTCATTCATGCCACTCTTTTGTTTTGTTTTATTTCTCTCTGAGTTCATACAGTTTCTAAACTGAAGATCCTAGAATGATATTGTGATTCCTGATTCATGGCTGGTTTATCTATGCACTACGCAACAAAGTCTAATGTTTTCAAATGGTAGACCATGTCTCTTTGATTCTTCTAATTTACTGAAAACAAAGAAAAGAGCTCATAAATAAATATCTGTCCATTCCCTAGCTGCATTCAAGGAAGTCTGCATGTCTAAGAAATTTTTCTCATTGAATGGAGTACTTGGCATCATGTTTGCAAGACAGTATTTTTCTCTTTAGAATCCATGAATAATGTATCTGGTCCTAAATATTGCCATTACACATTTATCTTATGTAATACATTTTCCTCTCTAAGCAGTTATAGATATCTCTAGTTTTAATGCTTTCCAGAACTAAGTATCAGGCCACAATTTCAGGACACACTAACAGTAAAGTAGCAAGTTTGGCTAGATGCCCTGGGGCAAAATCATGATCTTTACTATTTAAGTGGAATTTGAGAAAAGAAACTTTCTGTTTCTTCCAAAGATAACTGCTGGAGTCTATTAATTTTTACATCATGAAAATTTGTTTGAGAAGGCAGAACTTCTTATGAGAATTTTTATAACACTTAAAATTCAAGCCAGCAGAAATGTAGTCATTTTCTACTAGATAATCTTTTTCTTTGATACATTTTGAGGTGTTGCCAAGAAAATATTTTTCATTCATGACAACTTCTAGAAGTAAGAAGGACAAACAATAAAAAGTATGTAAGAAAGGGGAGATGAATTATGTTCTTTTTCATTTTCACTTTGTGCTGATAAGTCATATCTTTTCCCTACCCTAATACCCCACACTTAAAACACTAAATGTGGTGTTGTGTAGCAATACTATGAGGGGAAACTATGATTATCCCCTCCAAAATGAGGATGGTGAGACTTCATCTTTCATACTTTGGCTATGTGGTCTGGAAGCACCGACCAGTTCCTTGGAAAGAACATCATGCTTGGTAAAGTTGAAGGTCAATGAAAAAGAGGAAGACACTCAACAAAGGGGTTCACACAGTGGCAGCAATGGGATCAAAAATATAACAACATTTATGATAATGGTTCAGGACAGGAAGTGTTTAACTACAACTATGGTTTTTAAGCTTCCTGCCACAAACTTCATATTATTGCACAATTATTCTAATGTATGTGGTTTTATAGGTAGTTTATGTATAGTTCTGCTGTGCTGAGTTGGTACTGACTTGATGGCACCTATCGACAACAACAACATATAGCTTTATGGATGAAGTAAATGTAATTTCAGTAAACCAATAATGAAACTTCAGATCATGAAAAAATATAGAATTCAAACTACCTATATTTAAATTCTGATCAAGTTTATAAAATATAATTTAATTGAAATCTCTCTTGTAATATTGTCATTTGTTTAAATCCTATTTAATATGAATTGAGGTATATAAGAATTGGAGCACTGACTCCTAATTTATTGGTATTTTGCTTGTTGAAGAACACCAAATATGGGACTATATTTGAACTTATTTTCCCAACAGTTTAGGGGATTGACTTATTGTTTTGCCAAGACTATGGACTTAATGTTAAATGAGAGAGAAAACACTATATTTAAGCCGAGCAAACGAAAAGCCACACTGCCTGAATTTGAATCCTAGGTCCTCAGTGTATTGACTGTGTCATCTGGAACATACTTGATGTCTCTGTTCATCAGTTTCTTGTCTGTAAAATAGCATACGGAGAACTGATACCTATTAATATGTGTGTAGCATATTGGTTACAAATCAGGCTGAGAATCTCAAGGTCAGCAGTTCAAAACTGCCAACTATGCCAAAGGAGAAAGATGAGGCTTTCTGCTCTCATGAAGATTACAGCCTCAGAAACCCTGTACAGGGTTGCTATGAGACGGAACCGATTCCATGGCTCATAACCACCAAAACCTTTGTGTGTGTCAGTGAGACAATGAAAACCACTGTTGTTGTTGTTGTTGTCAGGTGCCATCGAGTCGGAACCGACTCATAGCGACCCCATGCACAGCAGAACAAAACAATGTCCGATCCCAGGCCAACCTCACTACTGCTGCCACACTTGAGTCCATCAATGATGCCACCTGGCTGATCCATCTCGTTGGGGGTCTTCCTCTTTTTTTCTGACCCTCCACCCTACCCAGCATGACATCCTTCTCCAACAATTGTTTCCTCCGGACAATATGTCCAAAGTAGGAGAGACGAAGCTTAGCCATCCTGGCCTCCAAGGAGCACTCTGGCTGCACTTCTTCCAAAACAGATCTATTGGTTCTTTTGGCAGTCCATGGCACTTTCAGTATTCTCCTCCAACACCACAACTCAAAGGCATCAATTCTTCTACGATCCTCCTTATTCACTGTCTAGCTTTCACATCCATATGAGGCTATTGAAAACACCATGGCCTGTGTCAGGCGCACCCTAGTCCTCAAGCTGACATCTCTGCTCTTCAACACTTTAAAAAGTTCCTGTGCAGCAGATTTGCCCAGTGCAATACGTCGTCTGATCTCTTGAATGCTACTTCCGCGAGTGTTGACAGTTGATCCAAGAAGAATGAAGTCCTTGACAACTTCAATATTTTCTCCATTGATAAGAATGTTGTTTATTGGTCCAGTGGTGAGGATTTTTGTTTTCTTGACAGACAGACGAGTGGTGGCCGTTTGGTTTTATGTCTATACTGTCTCTTTAAATTTCGATGTCAATCTTAATGAAAATCACTAGTATGTGTAAAATATTAGAAATATTGCTTGGTAAAGTAGTAAACACTGTAACTATTACCTGGTATGCAAATATATACTGGAACATATCAAAATAACACTGTTGAGTTGAATGTAAGAAAAGAGTATTACAATGAAAAGGAAACAAAAACATTTAAACAGCACCCTTTGCAGAGACTCTCACTTTGTATACAAACAGATGAACAGTCATCTGTCACTCATTGACTTAGAAACTGAACAGGTACTCAGATCATCCAGAAGAATCCTAGATTTTTACACTCTTCTGTATTGGTCCAGTATATATTCTCTGATGTTTTAACACATTCCTAATCAGGTTTCACCCTCATTTGATTAAATTACTCAAAGTTTTGTATCACCCACACTTTTCCCTTTGGGGAATCTACAAACTGTTCCTTAAGTGGTTAAGTGAGAGTGATCTGACTCTACAGGATAATGCCCTAGACTTCAAGGTTAGTTTGAATAGCAAAGTCTTGTAGTTCTAATTCACAAGTTGCTCCTTGGAAACTGTATACAGGGTCACTATGAATCAGAGTCAGCTTGACAGCACTTAACAATAACAACAACAACAACAACATAATAATAATAATAATAATAAATTACAAGATAACTATCAGAGGACATGACCTGTGTTTATACCCTAGAGTACATGTCCTATTGTTAAAGTCTTAAGAGTTAGAATGCAAGATATAATGCAAGTAAATACGGGTAATAAAATTATCTATTAAATATCTAGCAATCAAATATATATTGCATAAATTTGTGCAGTTAGCATACTAAAATTTATTCTTGTATCAAGAAACAATGGATACTTTCAAGTCGATGAATTTTCTGATTCACTGACTATTGGCCTATTCATAGAATACACTTCTTAGTATCTAGTGATACTTGTTTACATATTATATATATAATGGCTGCTTTTGAATAAGACATTGACTGCAATAGGCTTCTGTGGTTCTTATTTTAGACGCATCTGTTAGCTTTGCATCTATACTGTATGAGCTCTCTGTTTTCCATTATACAACATTGCAGTTTAAAATTAAAATGATTTCATTTATAAACTAGACAAACTGAAGACTTTGAAAGTAGTCTGGTGAACATTAAAAAATAAGGAAAAAAAGTTGAAGAAGAATCTGAGAATTTTTACTAGGAATGGCAAACCTAGAGGGAAAAAAATAAATCAGGCTTAAAGTTATGGTGATGAAATGCAAATCTGAAATTGCCTTTTCATCTCTTAGGAGAACAAATCCAGGTAAGGGTGACAAGAAGGGAAGAAAATTTCCTCCTAGCAACTCAGATTAGCTGAATAAACTTTAGTATTCAGTGAAGTAGGACTGTGGCAGAAAACTTTCCCTTACATTGAGATGCCAAAGACATGGAGGGGCTTGCCTTTTTTTGTTCACTTTGCTTCATTGTTTGAGAGTGTTAAAGAGTGTACAAGTGAAACACACACAGTTAACTAAATTCATAACTTTTGTGCTCTTACTCATTGTAGCTGTCAACTCCCAATATTCACATCTCCTTCATCTCAAGCCTTTGTGAAAATCCAGAGTCTCAATCCCTTAAGTCAACTAAACATCAGTCACTGCAGATTCTCACTGATAAATAAGAATGCTACTAAGCCCTTTTTAGGAATTAATTTTCCATTAAATTAATATACTTTAGTGGCATCCTGGTTTTTTAACTATTGCTTGATCTAATATAACCCAATATTTGATTCAAAGCAAAAAATACATATATATCAAAAATATTATTTGATAAAAAGGCAGAATGTATGTAGGGTAATCAGGGAATTTGATTTCACTGGTGCAAAGGGTATATAAGGTCACGAACCTGCAAGTGAAAAGGAAGCAGGCTAAAGTGGTTAGACTTCAGGGCAGAATGATTTGACATTGTCTAGCTATTAATATTTTTGAGAATTCTATCATGTGATCACCAGCATAATTTCTGTTACTAAGGACATATTTCTCCACTACTCAGCCTTCCTCTTTGCTCCCAACTTTCGCATTCCGATCACCAGTAATGATCACTACATCTTGATTGCATGTTTAATCAATTTCAGATTGAAGAAGTTGGTAGAATTCGTCTGTTTCATCCTCACTGGTTGGTGCATAAAGTTGAATAACATTGGTATTAATTTAGTGGTTGGTGCATAAAGTTGAATAATATTGGTATTAATTTAGTGGTTGGTGCATAAAGTTGAATAATATTGGTATTAATTGGTCTACCCTGTAGGTACATGGATATTACCCTATAACATACAGTGTTGTAACTCATGAATGATCTGTGTGTGTTCTTTTTGACAATGAATACAATGTAATTCCTCTACAATTTGTCATTCCTGGCATAGTAAACTATGTGGCTGTCAGATTCAAATGGCCAATACCAGTCCATTTCAACTCACTAATGCCTAAAATATCAATGTTTATGTGTTCCATTACATTTTTTAATACTTCCAATTTTCCAAGATTGTACATGCCATGTTCCAATTATTAATGGATATTTATAGCTGTTACTTTTCATTTTGAGTTGTGGTCCACCAGCAAATGAAGGTCCCACTGGCTTTCCTCCCTTGGGCTTTACTCCCACGGTCAACTCTACTTTGAAGAGGCAGCTCTACCCCAGTGGCATTTTGAGTGCCTTCCAACCAGAGGGGCTCATTTTCTGGCACTATATCTGACAGTGTTTATCTGTTATTTGTAAGGTTTTCAGTGACTAAATATTTGGAAGTAGTTCATCACTCCTTTTTTCTAGTGTATCTTTATCTGGAAGCTTATCTGAAACCTGTCCACAATGGGTGGCCCTGCTGGAATTTAAAATACCCATGCCATAGCTTCCAGATTCACACACAGTCACTGTACCAAAGGAAATGTTTGATGCTCAACTGTTTCAAGAGGTAGCATGTGATCAAGAGCCAATGATACTGAAGGAAGAAATCCAAGGTACATCGAAGGAATTGGCAAAGAACAAGACACCAGGAATTGATAGAATACAAATTGAAATATTTCAAGAGAGTGAGGCGGCACTGGAAGCACTCACACATATATGCTAAGAAATTTGGAAGATAACTATTTGAGCGACTGATTGGAAGAGATACGTATTTGTGTCCAGTCAAAAGAGAGGTGACCCAATTGAATGACGAAATCATTGGACAATATCTTTGATATCCCATGAGAGTAAAGTTTTACTAAAGGTAATACAGAAACAACTGAAAGCATACATTAACAGAAAACTTCTAGAGGTTCAAGCTGGATTCATAAGAGGACATGGAAGGAGCGATATTATTGCTGACATCTGATGGATCTTGACTGAAAGTAGAAAATACCAGAAAGATGTTTTCCTGCGCTTTATTGACTATGCAAAGGCTTTCAATTGTGTGGATCATGACAAGCTATGGACAACATTGAGAAGTATGAGTATTCTGGAATATTTAATTGTGCTCATGAGGGATCTGTACATGGACCAAGAGGCAGTTAGTTGTTCGAACAGAACATGGGAACACTGAATGTTTTAAAATTGGGAAAGGTGTGAGACAGGGTTGTATTCTTTCACCATACTTATTCAACTTGTATACTGAGCAAATAATATGAGAAGCTGGGTTCTATGAAGAAAAACGTGGCATCAGGATTGGAGGAAGACTCCAATTAACAACCTGCGATATGCAGATGATACAACCTTGATCGCTGAAAGTGAAGAGGACTTGAAACATTTACTTATGAAGATTAAAGAGCACAGCCTTTGATATGGATTACATCTCAATGTCAAGAAAACAAAAATCCTCACTCCTGGACCAATAAACAACATTCTTATCAATGGAGAAAAGATTGAAGTTGTCAAGGACTTCATTCTTCTTGGATCAACTATCAACACTCGTGGAAGTAGTAGTCAAGAGATCAGACGACGTATTGCACTGGGCAAATCTGCTGCACAGGAACTTTTTAAAGTATTGAAGAGCAGAGATGTCAGCTTGAGGACTAGGGTGCTCCTGACCCAGGCCATTGTGTTTTCAATAGCCTCATATGTGCGAAAGCTGGACCCTGAATAAGGAGGATCGTAGAAGAATTGATGCCTTTAAGTTGTGGTGTTGGAGGAGAATACTGAAAGTGCCATGGACTGCCAAAAGAACTCATAGATCTGTTTTGGAAGAAGTGCAGCCAGAGTGCTCCTTGGAGGCCAGGATGGCTAAGCTTCGTCTCTCCTACTTTGGACATATTGTCCGGAGGAAACAATTGTTGGAGAAGGATGTCATGCTGGGTAGAGTGGAGGGTAAGAGAAAAAGAGGAAGACCCCTAACGAGATGAATTGGCCAGGTGGCATCATTGATGGACTCAAGTGTGGCAGCAGTAGTGAGGTTGGCCTGGGATCGGACATTGTTTCGTTCTGCTGTGCATGGGGTCACTATGAGTCGTTTCCGACTCGATGGCACCTGACAACAACAACAACACAAGGTGGAAGGTCAGAGAAAATGAGGAAGACCCCCAGCTAGATAGATTGGCAAAGTGGCAGCATCAATGGGCTCAAGCATAGCAATGATTGTGTAGTTGGCCCCAGACCAGGTAGTGTTTTGTTCTATTGTAAATATGGTCACTATGAGTCATTATTGACTCAATGGCACCTAACAACAAGAAAGGCATTAATAGTTCAGTAAGTTACTACAAATGTTAAAATTGGACAGTAAATAAGAAAGACAGTAGAAGATTTGAGGCAGTAAGTCTATGGTGTTAAAGAATATTGAAAATATCGTGGATTGCCAGACCAAAAAAATAAATCTGTTGTAAGAAGTACAGTCAGAATTTCCCTTAGAAGCCAGAATGGTGAGAGTTCATCTCTCATACTTCAGACACACTATGAGGAGGGACTAGCACCTGGAGAGGACATCATGCTTGATCAATTGGAAGGTCAGCAAAGAAGAATACCCCTAATGAGATGGATTACCACAGTGTAAGCAGTAATGGGCTCAGGTGAACAAAGACTGTGAGAATGGTGCAGGACTGAGCAGTATTTCCTTCTGTTCTGTATAGGGTCTCTAAGAGTCAGAAAGGACTCAATGACATATAACAACAACAACAACAACATCAACAAAGGCATTAATTGCTATTCTGTTTTGATCAGGGTAGATGAATTCAGAGTTTTTAACCAAGATAGTTGTGTTTGTTTTGTAGAGATGATATAACAACTGGAAATCATTTGGCACCATATTTTAGGCATTGAGCTGCTAATCAGAAGGCCAGTAGTTCAAACACTCCAACTACTCTATAAAAGATAAGACCGTCTGTTTCTGCAAAGATTTACATTTTTAGAAAATTTATATAAAATTGCTGTCAGTCTGGATTGACTCAATGCCATGGGGTTAGATTTAAGTTTGACCTATACTCCTTACAAATTTTTATTTGTATTTTTTTAGGTGAACAATTTAAACTTTCTTTGGAAGGTTGTCATTTGAAGCACAGAAAAACTAGTATATGAGAGGGATTCAAAATGTGCATTGGAGAATTCTATTATCTTTAAATTAAAGTTTTGCTGTGAAGATAAATGAGTTAATACCCCAAAGTGAATTAGAATAAATTGTGGCATAAATAAACTCATATTCAAGTTACTGGATGTTATTATTTGTATATCTTCTATTATAGAGAACTTTAAAAGCCTCATGTCCAGAAATTAGCTCTGCAAAGGTAAAAGTATGACAATGAGGTGTGTCTACTAAAAAGGAGAGAAGTTGAAGAATCATTTAGCTACCATAAAAAGAGGAACCAAGGAATAAAAGTATTACAGTGCATTATAGATTCCTTCCATCTTTGCATTAAATGATGGAAGGAATAGAGTCATTGTGTCCAGAATAATTGGCTGATGTTCAACTATTTCAAGAGGTATCATATGATCAAGAACTACTGGCATTGAAGGAAGAAGTCCAAGCCGCAATGAAGGCATTGGCACAAAATAAGTCTCCAGGAATTGTAGGATACAATTGGAAATATTTCAACAATCTAATGCTGCAACTGCTCACTCATCTATACAAAGAAATTTAGATGACAGATACCTGGCCAGAAAATTGGAACAGATTTATATTTGTACCCATGCCAAGGAAAGGTGACCCAATCAAGTGAGGAAATCATCCAACAGTATCATTAATATTACATGTGAATAAAACTTTGCTGAAGACAACTCAAAAATGATTACAGCAGTACATCAACAGGGCACTGTTAGGAATTCCAGCTGGATTCAGAAGAGGACATGGAAAAAGGGGTATCATTGTGACATCAGATGGCTCTTGGCTTGAAGCATTGCATACCACTGAGATATGTACTAGTGTTTTATTGACTATGTAAAAAAATTTGATTGTGTGTATAAAAAAAAGAAAAAGAGAAACAAAAATCTATGGATAACATTGAGAAGAGTAGGAATTCTCAAAATACATAATTTAGTTCATTAGAAACCTGTGCATACATCAAGAGGCAGGAATATGAACAGAATAAAAGGGAATACTGAGTGATTTAAAGTCAAGAAAGTTGTGTAGAAGTGTTGTATCCTTTTACCATACTTAATCAATCTGTATAAAGAGCAAATAATCTTAGATGCTGGACTATAGCAAGAATAATGAAGCATCAAATATAAAGGAAGACTCATAATAATCTGCGATATGCAGATGATACAACTTCGTTTATTAGATGACTTGAAACACTTACTGATGAAGATCAAAGCATACAGCCTTCAGTATGAGTTGCACCTCAATATAAAGAAAATGAAAATCTTCACAACTAGGTCAATAAATAACATAATAAATGAAGAAAAGATTGAAGTTGCCAAAGACTTCATTTTACTTGGGTCCACAATCTATGCTCATAGAAGTAGCAGTCAAGAAGTAAATTGTGCTACAAATCTCACTTGTGATTTAAAATTTGCCTCACTCAAGAAGTTGAACATTGCATAAGGTAGAGCATAGAAGAATTGATCAATTTGAAATATGGTGTTTGTGAAGAATAATGAGAGTACAATGGACCAGAAGAAGGAATCTAACTTGGAAGAGGGACAACCAGAATGCTCCTTAGAAACCAGGATAGTTAAACTTCATCTCTAATATTTTGGACTGATCAGAATAGACCAGTCTCTGGAGAAGGAAATCAGGGGACTTCCGGTTAGGCGGCGACAGAGCAGAGTCAAGTAGGATAGTCTCCATAGGAGAGGTGTTGAAAACCCATAGACGCTGCTCTCATGAAACTGCACCAGAGCTCTGGATGTAGCATAAGGGTCAGGGTGTCAGTTTCCCGCAACCACCAGTGGAAAAATCATAGTATAAAGGAAAACATTGTGATTTAGAAATCAGTCAAGACACGGGACTCCCTCTGTGGCCATCCTGCCCTGGCAGAAGTCAGAGGGCGGGGCTACAGCCAGATGAGCACAGGGAACTGGCAATAAAAGCAA
>NW_006408818.1:706369-717103 GCF_000296735.1 Chrysochloris asiatica
AGACAACAACCAGAGATTGACAGGCATGGCAACACCACCTGGAACTCAGTCAACAGATAGCAGAGTCCAGAATAGAACAAAACTTCAACAATGAATTCAAAGGAGCTGGGAGGTCAACTGAAGATCAAAATAATAACAATGTCAAAGAAGGGATAAATGTAGGAACAGATATCCAGTAGTGAGGATGTCAGGTAGATTACAGGACACAATAGATTCTCTTAAATGGAGAGAAAAAGTTAATAGACTATAAGGTAACCTCAAAGAAAGTTAATACTTCTTGAGAAGGACACAGTAAAGTGGAGAGCCAGGATATACGGGAAGTACCTTCAACTAGATGAACTAATACAGTGACATCAACAATATGCTCAAAGTCAACAATTTTGAGGATGGCACAGAACTGGACAGTTTTCCTTCTGTTTTGCATAGGGCCATTCTGTATTGGAATCAAATGATGGCCCCTAATAATAGCAATTTGTAGACTGAGCATGCGTTCGGGTCAGACCCCTAAATATAGTAATAAAATAACTGAAGTTTCTAGGGAGGGAATAGTAACTAGTCAGTGAGAACTGGGTTTAAATGTCAGTCCCACGATTTGCCATCTGCTTAAATATGAACTAACTAAGCTTTTTGTGCCAGTAAATGGCGAATTATAATTTATTTTGCATAAGAGTATATAAAGTACTTAGTACTGTTCTTAATACATAGCAAGTGCTTCATTTTGGAAATGATGATGATGAAAAAGATGATGATGACAAATAATAATGGCAAAAAAAATGATCACTGTGAAATTAGAATGGTCAAGCATGGTCCCAACGAGGGTAGGAAAATGTTGATGTAGAGTAAAGCTAATTATGATGGAATTTTAAGGTTTATTGGTAGAACGAAGACATTTCTAAAATGTGAATTATTCTTGAGCATTCATTTAGCTAGCTCTGTTTGATTCCAATGTTCTGTGCTTGTCAGCCATACTAGCTTTTTTATAGCTTGAAATTAGGTTTTCTTGATTCATTAACAGAGTAGAATTTAAGGATTCAATTTGACCCAAGATGACTATAATATTTCATTGCAATGGCCTTTTTATAACATGCTATGTATGATTGAAAATATTTTAGTTACATAAAGAAAGGTATAATGGGTATGATAAATTACTATTAAGTAGTACGGATATTTGTTAGTTAATTCAATATGTGACACTACTTAGCAAGGCATTTTTATTTAATGCTGTTTGATTATACAGTTCACAACGCCTTAATCTTTTACATATTGGTTCTATCTACTCAGCTGTCAGATTTTAGGTAATAGATCCTAGGTACAACAAAATTAAAATTATATCTTCAATATTGATATTGATAATGTTGTTAAGTGTTGTCCAGTTGGTTCCAACTGATATCAACTCTGCATAGGACTTCTGTGGAGCAGAGGTTGGTTTGAAACACAGATTTTGTGGTTAGAAGTTCAATGCTGATCCTACAGTGACACACCAGGACTCTCATAATTGTTAAGAAGCTTTTATATACTTTTATTAAGCTATTTTTTTCCCTGAGCTTTGTTTTTAAGAGGAATCTCTAGCATTCCTGGACAAATTTATTTTATTGTATGTACACTATTAATAAAACAATGCTGATGGCTGTAATTTTGTTGCTATCTTGAAAAAGTCTAATACTCTAAAGTTTCACCTATTCATATCCTGATTACACATATTGACAAATTATCTAGCATTTTGGCAAAGAACTTAATAGATAAAGCAGCAAGTTTTCTCACATAATTTAAGAAGTGAAAATAGCTCCATGTGCATTTTGTAACTTCAAGAAAGGATTTTCTTTCTTTTTATTTTCTGTTTAAGACAAGGAATACAATAATAATCAAGAAAATTGGACTCAAGATATATTTGGTTTATAATCAGCCCTTCATAATTTATATATATATGATGATAGAAAAAATATGGTCTGATAACCATTTGTCTTATTTGAAAATGGGAAAAATATATACTATAACCCAATATTATCTAAACATTAAATTAAATGAAGTACAAGATGTGCTAACACTTTTCCTGATTTAATATTATTATTAAGTGATGTCAAGTGAGTTCTAACCATTTGAAATCAAAAGGACAGCATTTACTCAAGGACAAGGTTCAGAAGGGTGAGGAAAGGAGGAACCGAGAGGAAGTGGGATAAGTGATTTTACATTGAGGGAGTTAGAACTAATAGATGATACAAAATGTATATGTATTATTGAACATAAAACTGATAATCTCCTCTATAAACCTTCACCCAATTCAAAATCATAAGTTTAAGACAGAAACAAAACATAGAACAACTCCATAGTTTATACACTAAGCAATCAAGGACTCTCATTAGGTGCCATTCATTGACACCATTCAGGTGTCGGTTCTAGCTGATATTAACCTTACTTGTATATACATCAAAATGATACACTGCACAGTCCTATGCCATATTGAAAATGGTTAATATATTTGAGCCTATTGCTGCTGTCACATTATTCCAACCGTCTATGGTATAGTCAATATTTTTAGCCAAAAGACAATAATTCAAATGTATCAATTATTCTTTGATCTTCCTTAGTCATTGTCCAGTTTACACATGAATATGAGGTGATTTAAAATACTGTGGCTTAGTTCAGATGTATCTTAGTTTTCAAAGTATATACCTAGAGTTGTTATTTACTAAAAACTGTTGGGTTTAATTTGGGAAAATAAAATGAGAAATACAAAATGAATGATGGACCAAATTGTGAGTACTTCATACTCTAACACAATTTTTGTAATACAAATCAATAAAATCTGGAACTGAAAGTGACCTTGAGGTTTTAAGGTCTAGTTCTTTGCTTTTAAGGAAGGAAGACATGTCTTAATATAGCAACTTAATAAGGACCAGGGAAACTAAGTGAATTGTACCAGGTCACAACTTATTGTATGATAATGCCCATCCTAAATTACATCTCTTCTACTAGAATGCACTGCCTCTTTTTACTAATTTAAATCCTATTGCTTTTCTAAAATTGTTATTTCCAAAGATAATTTATTTCCCAGCTTACCTTCAAAAATAGAAAAGGGAAAATTGAAAACATCTTCATTAGACCAAGTAATTATTAAAACATAAAATACTCAAGGCAGTTGCTATATATTTAACTTCATTCAACCCTGGCAAAATCAGTCTGAGGTGTGAATTGCTTAGAGATTTCAGAAATCCAGACATAATCTTCCACTCATTTTCATTATTTATTATCACAGAAGCAGTGACATGCACAGGCAGGATGACAGTTTTAATGGTCTTAAACTTATGCTGGAAAAGTACATTATTTTTCAGATTCTTGACAACAGATACAACAATTAAAACAGGAGAGATTTATAGACCTGCATTATATGTTGAAGATAAAATTAATAAGGTGTCTATTTGATCTCAGTATGTGCATCATGGAATGCTCTTAGATCACATATAGTACTAATGTTGTTGTTAAGTGCTGTCGAGTTGGTTCTGACCCATAGCGATCCTTTATAGGGTTTTCAAGGAGTGGCTGGTGAGTTTGGACCACCAACCTTGCCGTTCAAACCAACAATGCAGTCAAACGCATAATATAAGTTCATAATCATCTCATGACAAGCACTTGTTTTCTTTGTTTTGCCCTGGGTGTCTGTGTGTGCCTTATAAAGCCTTCATTTGTCTTGTTACCAGTTGTCATTAGTTGACGAAGAACTACTCCATAGAATTTTCATTCTGTGACTTTTTGGAAGCAGATAGCCAGTTCTGTTCCAAAACACCTCTGAGTAGTTCCTAAGGCACTGATCTCATGCAATGACTTGAAATTTAATGAATTTCTAAAATAAATTTAAGTACAGGTTGGACTCACCATGGGTTTTCAAAATTATGGGCAAATATTTTCTCAAACTATATAGGAAGTTTTAGTGAGTTTTCCCTCTAGTCAAAATTATTTTAGAAATTTACTAACTTTCAAGTCATCACAGGAGATCAGTGCCTGAATGTTCTGGATTACTGCTATTATTCTGTTGTTGTTACGTGCCCCGGAGTCGGTTTGGCTGGCTGGTTTGAGATGCTGACCTTGTGGTTCTGAGTCCAGTGCTGATCCTATAGTGCCACACCAGGCGTCCTATCTGGTGGTGGTGGCTGTGTGCCTTGGAGTCAGTTCCGACTCACAGCGACCCTGTACAGGGTTTCTGAGGCTGTAAATCTTTCTCCCATGGAACCTTGCAGTTCAAAGCCCAATTCATAACCACTATGCTACCAGGAATTGGTTAATTCAAATGCATCTGTTCTCCTGAGATCTTCCTTATTCATTGGTCAGCTTTCACATACATATGTTATTGTTGTTAGGTGCCATGAAGTAGGTACAGACCCAAAGTGACCTTATGCACAGCAAACGAAAGTCTGCCTGCTCCTGTGCCAACCTCACTACGGTTGCCATGCTTGAGTCCATCGATGCTGCCACTTGGCCAATCCATCTCATTGGGGATCTTCCTCTTATTCTCTGACCCTCTACCTTACCAAACATGATAGCCTTCTCCACCGACTGGCCCCTCCTGACAATATGTCCAAAGTATGAGAGACAAAGTTTGGCCATCTTGGCCTCCAACGGGCACTCTGGCTGCACTGTTGGTTCTTCTGGCAGCCCATGGCACTTTCAATATTTTCCTCCAACAGCATAGCTCAAAAGCATCAATTCTTCTAGGGTCTTCCTTATTCACTATCCAGTTCTCGCATGCATATGAGATTATTGAACGTACCATGGCTTGGATCAGGTGCACCTTAGTCCTCAAGCTGACATCTTTGCTCTTCAACACTTTAAAAGTTGCAGCAGATTTGACTAATGCAATACATTTCTGATTTCTTGTCTGCTGCTTCCTTGAGTGTTGATAGTTGATCCTAGAAGAATGAAGTCCTTGACAACTTCAATCTTTTCTCTGTTGATAAGAATGTTGTTTATTGGTCTAGTGGTGAGGATTTTTGTTGTCTTTACATTCAGATGTAATCCATACCTAAGGTTATTCTCTTTGATCTTCATCAGTAAATGTTTTAAGTTCTTTTCACTTTCAGCAAGCAAGGTTGTATCATCTGCATATCGCAGCTTGTTAATGAGTCTTCCTCCAATCCCGATGCCAGATTTTTCTTCATAAAACCCAGCTTCTTGGATTATTTGCTTAGCATACAGGTTGAATAAGTATGGTGAAAGAATACAACCTTGTCGCACACCTTTTTTAATTTTAAACTTCAGTGTTCTCATGTTCTGTTCGAACATGAGCACAATTAAGTGCTCTGGAATACTCATACTTCTCAATGTTGTCCATAGCTTGTCATGATCCATACAATCTAAAGCCTTTGTGTAGTCAATAAAGCACAGGTAAACATATTTTTTATATTCTCTGCTTTCAGCATATGAGATTACTGAAAATATCCTGGTTTGGTGTCAGGCCTAACTTCTTCCTCAAAGTGACATCTTTCCTCGTGTGCACTTTTTTTGCAGCAGCAGCTTTGCTCAATGCAATACAATAATTTAATTTCTTGACTGCTGCTTCCATGAGTGTTGATTGTATGTCCTATTATAAAGAAATCCTCGATAAACTCAAACTTTGTTTAATGTGATGTTTTTTATATGTCCAGTTGTGAGGATTTTAGTTTTCTTTACGTTCAGGTATAGTCCATACTGAAGACTGTATTCTTTGATCTTCTTCATTGGTAAGGTCTCTTCTCTTTCAGCAAACCAAGTTTTATCATCTGCATATTACAAATTGATAATGAATCTTCCTCCAATCCACATGCTGCATTTTTCTTTATAAAATCTGGTTTCTTATTCACTTGTTATAGAGACAGAACATGTATGGTGAAAGGATGTAATCCTGATGCATATTTTTCCTGATTTATTTTTCCACCACACAGTATTTTTCCACCACACAGTATCCTCTTGGCTGTTAAAGCCCAGGGTCTCCAGACATTTCATTATAATACTTAATTTGTCTTATTGAGCTGCCCTTGACAATTTTCTGTGTAACTCTTTTACTTCATTATTTCTTCCTTTTGCTTCATCTTTTATGCTTTCAAGAGAAAGTTTCAGAGTCTTTTCTGACTTGTCTAAGTAGATGCTACTACCTAAGGAGTCCTGGTGTGGTGCTGTGGGTTACTGCACAAGACTGCAAAGACCCCATATGTTTGAACTGCAAAGTCAGTGGCTCAAGCTTACCAGCTACTCCTCAGAAACCCTACACAGTGTCGCTGTGGGTTGAAATCAACTTGACAGCACTTCACAACAACATGGACCCCTGATAGCATAGTCGGTTATGCATTGGGCTAACCTCAAGGTCAGTAGTTCAAATCTACCAGTGACTCCATGGGAGAAAGACCTGTAAAGTTTTGCAACCTCAGAAACCCTATCCAGGCTATGAGTTTGGAACTGACTTGACACCACAGGTAGATGCTATCATATTTTCTAGGTGTTGTTATTGTTGTTAACTGCCATCAAGTTGGTACCAAGTCATAGTGACCTTATGCACAGCAGAACAAAACACTGCCCGATCCTGGCCCAACCTCACTACTGTTGCCACACTGGAGTCCATTGATGCTGCCACTTGGACAATCCATCTCATTGGGGTCTTCCTCTTTTCCTCTGACCCTCCACCTTACCAAACATGATATCGTTCTCCAGTGACTGGTCCCTCCTGACGATAGGTCCTAAGTATAAGAGACAAAGTTTTCTAGATAGATGCTATCATAGTTCCTTGGTAGATGATGTTGTCCACATTATGAAGAAGTATGGCCTAAAGAGCTTAAATAACTCTCTCAAGGTCACAGAACTTGTAAAGCAAGAATTGGAATTTTTCTTATGCAATTAAACTTCAAAGTCTACACTCTTCACCTCTACACAGTACCATTTTCACAAATTGGCAAGCCTAAGGGCAATTTGTGCTGTGATATTTAAAAATCCTGTTGCTGTCGAGTTGGTTCCAACTACAGAGTCACTATGAGTCAATGACTGATGTTTAAGGAACCTTATTTTTAAGTAAAACTTTTATTCAGAATCTAAAAGGAATATACTTTGAAGCCAACCAAAGATAGAATCAGATCATATCTCTGCAAATTGCTTTGGGACTTTAGGGTACTTTGTCTCTTTGAGACTCAATGAAATATTAATACCTCCTTCATATCATACATTATTTGGAAGACTATTATAAAAAGACACTAACATGTGTACTGACCTTAGTTGGTCCTGGATACTGATAGTATTGTCAGTAAGAAACCATCATAACTATCATTATTGTTACTGTTAGTTTGGATCATTTTCCATAAGTCAACATTTATCAGTTATATGTTACTGTGTAAGAATCACACCAAAATTTAGTGGTTTGAAGTAAGAATGAGTTGTTATTTTTTATGATTCTGTGAATTGTCTGATTGATTCTTCTTCCACTGGTGTTTGCTGAATACCATGCTTATCCTTCATGTGCTTTTCCTTGAGTCTCTTCTTGAGCTCTTTTGCTCTCCAGCAGGATATTCCAGACTTCATTCTGACCTGGCAGATACATGACAAGTGAGGCTCATTCAAAAGGACAACTGTTAATATGCAAATGATAGCCCAGGCTTTCAGTTTTTAGTTGCATCCTGTTTGTTGTTGCTTCATTGGCTAAAAGGCATCATATAATCAAACTCAAGAGCACGAATATTTGGAACCATCATTAGTTTTAGGCATATAATTTAACAGTCTAGCAGACTTTTGTATATTGTTGATTTCATATGGATTGACCTATGTAGTTTAGATTAAATCTCACAAATGCTTACCTATCACTAAAGGATGAGCCATCTGTGGATAGAGAAGCAAAGGTACAGCATACCTGAAGGAAGGTGTGATATGACTATGTTGTTGCTGCTGTTGTTAAGTGTTGTCAAGTTAGGTGCAACTCATAGCTACCCGAATAGAATTTCCAAGGAGTAGCTGGTGGGTTTAAATTGCCTACCTTGTGGCTTGCAGTCCAGTGCTCATCCACAACATCACATCAGAATAAAAACATCGGTGAATAATTACTGAATTGATACAATAGATATGCCAGTGCTCTGACGATGTTTCTATGGTATACTTTTTTTTTTTTTCCAGGCACAATTGCAATAGGCTTTTAGCAAGTTTTCCTTCAAATAGCCAATGTCAGTATCAACTTGGCCTTCAATAAAGGAGAGCTAGATTCCCCTTATTATGTTTATCTTAAACCAATGAACAAAGAGTTCAGTGATATTACCTAATTGGGAGAATTTTATGATATGAACTACATTGTCTTTAAAGCACCCCTAATGAACCAAATGTACCCCTTGCTTGATATTGCACTTTTCCTTGACCTTCGTTTATTCCTGGTCAGTTTCTTCTCTTTCACACCAATTTCACTTCCATGGAGTCTTCCCCATAAAGAATTGCTACAGAGATCCTTGTATCTGTTACCTAGAGCTGCCACAAAAGAAACAACACAAGTGGGCAACTTTAAAGAACAAGAATTTGTTTTCTTACAGTTTTGGAGACTAAAAGCCAAATCCGCATCTCAACAATGTCAGTCCCTTCTGTGGACCTCATTTCTGGTTTCCAGTGACTGACAGAAGTCCACAGTGAACTTTTGCAATTTCTAGATATATCCACTTGTGTCCCTACCTAGCGTCTTCTTGTAGATGTGGCTCTTTTTATAAGACACAACTTAGAAGTGATTAGGTTTGAGGAATACAGACAGCACTGTACTCTGGAATAACATCACAAATGTAACAAAAGAAAACCCCGATTTTGAAGCAGCGTCATATTTACAGGTACAGGGTAACAATTTCCACATTTCCTTTTGGAAGACACAGTTCAATCCATAACTCCTTATTTTAGGGTCTATCTCTGGAGAACCAAACCTGAGACAAAGCATGATAGCAGCAGATCATTTAGTTAGGATTTACTTTTTTAATTAGCAAATTCTATGTACTAGAGTCATAACAAATGTAAAAAGAAACTAAGTATTTTGTAATACACTTAATAATCCTTAAGTTCTCAAAAATGTTCTCTGGTTTGATTTCCTTTCCTCTTAAAAACACTCCCTGGTTTTCAAATTGCACTTCCTAGATGTCACATAACTTTGAGGGTTTTATTTAATTCTATAGCCTATTTTATAAACTGTATGAAAATCAGGTAATAGCATTTGTCTTGTCTAATCAGTTACCTGTACCCAACCCAACCCACTGTAGACAGCCTCCTGTTTCTCTTGCAGAGTGGCTATCAGGTTTGAACTTCTGGCCTTGTGGTTAGCAGCCCAATAGCTACACCATGATGCCAGCAAAGTCCTTAACTATTGTTAGAATTTGTCAAAAACGTTCCTGGAAGAACATTGATACCTGACATGTGCTAAATCAATGCAGGTTGCTACCAGCACTGTTGCTATTATTATTAGTTTTCTATGAATATACTTGTTGAAGCTCAGATTTTCTTTCAAGTAGATGTACCAGGTAGCTCTTTGAAATGACCTACAACTTGGTCTGACATAAATTTTTCACATAGCTATTGGTTTCTCTGAGTTTAAATCACAGCTCTTGCTTTTTGGTGCAGAAAACCACTAGCTCTTATTTGTCCTTTCTCTCTCAGTGACTGTCAACTCCCCCCTGAAAGATATAATTAATAAAGCTTTGTCCACAAGCACAGTCACTCAGTTGTAAGGACGCTTGATTTAGTGTCAGAACACCCAAGTTGGTTATTGGTTCTGCATTTACTTTTTTTTTTTTTTCTGTAATGCCTACACTTTCTCACCTGTGAAGGATGAAAATACCCACTCTATCCATTCCCTAGTTATGTTGTATGACCATATTTGTGGAGGAATTCTTTCCGAACTGCAAATTATGATGCAAGGAATGGTATTATTATTGTCTACACACCCTAGCTGTTCTTACACATTTTTCACTTGCTATTTTGCCACCTGGTATGTGAGAAAAGAGGGAAATTTGTTTCTTTAGAACAAAAAATTGAGAGAAACTCTATTTACACTAATTATTGAATAAAACATTCTTCACACACCTGCTCTAGGTATTTCACAAAGTTTTCATCTTCTTCTTCTTCTATTTTTAAAATTAGAACTTAAAAGGAGGTGTTTAGAACAACTTCAATTAGCTAACAGAGAAAGGGGGAAATGTTGGAAATGAGAAGGACTGCTGAGAAAAAAAATAAGAATTGGATAGAGACTGAGAGTTGTCCACACAGCATGTTTTGTGCTCAGAGTTCCAAGTTGTTTACTTGTTCTAAAATGAACTCAGGTATGGGACAAAGAAAAGAGACAAATAAGATTTTATGTTTGTTGTGTTTTTCTTCCCAATTAGCTGTTAATGAAAAGTCTTATAACAGGGCTTAGGTTACAGCACATTCCTCTCTCTGTGTGTCTCTCTAAAAATCCACTGCCATTAAGTCCATTATATATAGAGATATTATTGTTAAGTGCCATGGAGTCAATTTCAACTCATAGCTATCCTGGCTAGTGTTTCTGATGATTTAACTGTGGTTAGCAGTCCATTGTTTGGCCTAAAGAACCATTGTACTCAATACAAACACAAATATATTTCCTAGTATGGCGCTCAATTTAAAGAAAACAAAAATCCTCAACACTGGACCAATAAACAGTATTCTTCTCAACAGAGAAAATATTGAAGTTGTCAAGGACTTCATTCTTCTTGGATCAACTATCAACAGTTATGGAAGCAGCAGTCAAAA
>NW_006408818.1:722768-730209 GCF_000296735.1 Chrysochloris asiatica
TAGCATGAGCACTGGACTACAGATCTGCTGTTAAACCCACTAGTCGTTCCTCAGAAAACCTACAGGTTTGCTATGACTTGCAGCAGATTCACTATGACACATCAGTACTTTATAACTACATATATGTGTATGTATATATACATATACATGTATATCGTACAGAAGGAAGAAGTCCAAGCTTCACTGAAAGCATTGGTGAAAAATAAGACTCCTGGAATTGATGGAATACAAATTGAGATATTTCAACAAACTGATGAAGCCCTTGGAATCCCACTCATTTATGTCAAGAAATTTGTCCAACTGATTGGAAAGTTCCATATTTGTGGCCACTGCCAAGAGAGGTGACCCATTATACTGTGGAAATCAGAGTGCTGCCCCTCAAAGTAGAGTTTACTGGGATGCCATGAATGGAGGAAAGCTTCTCAGTGCTTTCTTTGCTGATGGGGCACAACTCAACATGAAGAGAAGTGAGCATCCTTTAATAACTGGAACATGCAATGTATGAGATTTTAACCAAAGAAAATTAGAAGTTATCAAAAATAATATGGAACACATAAAGATTCATATCATAGATGTTGTTGTTGTTAAGTGCCTTTGAGTCAGTTTCAAGTCATAGTGACCCTGCATAGGGTTTCTGAGTAGAGGCTGCTGGATTTGAACTGCTGACCTTGTAAATCAAACCGAACTTGTGGTCCAGTGCTTATCCTACAGTGCCATACCTGGACTAAGTATTAGTTAAATCAACTGATACAAGTCATTTTTAATCTGATGATCATAAGGTTTGATATGCTGGGAATGACAAATTGAATAGGAATGACATCATATTCATCATCAAAAAGAACATTTCAAGATCTCTGTTGAAATATAATGCTGTCTGTAATAGGATGTTATCCACATGCCTACAAAGAAGAGCAGTTAATATTTCAAATTTACACACCAACCAATAAAGCCAGTGATATGAAATTGAATAATTTTACCAATTTTTCATTCTGAAATTGATCAAACAGCATTGATCAATATGTATTGATATTTACTAATGATTAGAATGCAAAAGTCACAAAACAGAAGAAGAATCAGTCATTGGAAAATATGGCATTGGTGATAAAAATGATGTTGGAGTTTGCATGATAGAATTTTTCAAGAACAATGATTTATTGATTGCAAATAACTTTTAAACAGCATGAAAAGATGACTATAACCATGGACCTCACCTGATGAAATACAGAGAAAATAAAATTTAACATATCTGTGGGAAGAGACAGTAGAAAAGCTCCATGTGGTCAGTCAAAACAGGACAGTCTCATGTTCGTTAAATCATAGGATACCTCTCACAATTCAAATATCAATTATATGAGTAGCTACATTTTTTTGTATCTAAGTCTAAGAAATGGATTTGTGGTTATTGTTAAGTGCCATAAAGTTGGTTCTGACTCACGGCAAACCTGTAGATGATTTACAAGGACCGGCTGGTGAGCTTGAACTGTTGACCTTGCAGCTCAAAATGACCTTATGGTCCAGTACTTATCCTACAGCACTACGACAGGACTCCAAGAAATGGATTATTGTTGTGTTGTTTTTAAGGGCCATTGAGTCGGTTCTGATGGAGAGCAATTCTGTATAGGGTTTCCAAGAAATGGATAGAAACCCCAAATCAAAAACTGAATGCCAAAATTAGCCTTTTATTTGCAAAGAAATTACTTGGAAAACTCTTACTATGATGTCAAAAAAATATATATTATATTACTGTCTGTTTTAAATATAAATTAATATTTTTTCCATGGTACTGCAAAGATTTTTCAAATTAGCTTACCAGCACCTCTTAGGTTGAAAAGTTAATTTGTTTCCAAAAAATGAGAAAGACTCATTTTTAGCTAGCAAAGATAAGGTCCTGCTAAAGTAAAGAGTTTTCCATGTCATCATTTTAATCACTGAATTAAAATAGCTACATTGAGCAAGAAAACAATTTATAAAGTCACATCTAGCTTATACAATTTATATAAAACATAGACTGCATTTAAATATATTCCACATGTTTTCAACTCAGTATTTTTCCAAACCAAATTAAATAGTTCTTGTAAGGTGCTCTCTTGTCATTTTCCGCTGATAAAAAGATGACTGTAACCACGGACCTCACCTGATGACATACACAGAAATCAAATTTAAAGTAACTGTGTAAAACAGTGTAAAACACTCCTTGGTCCTGCATCACCCTTACCATTGCTGCAAAGTTTGTGTCTTTGTTGAAACCAGTGTGTTGATCCATCTCACTGAGTGTCTTCCTATTTTTTACTTGCCCTGTAATGTGCCAAGCAAGATATACTTCAAAGATTTTTTTCCCTCCTGATAACAAATTCAAAATATGAGACGAAGTCTAACTATCCTTGCTTCTAAGAAGCACTCTGGTGTACTCCTTCCAACACAGATTGACTCATTCTTCAGGCAATCCATGATGTATTCAATAGTCTTCTCCAATGCCATAATTCAAATGTCTCAATTCTTCCTTAGTGTTCCTTATTTATTCCTATAAATAAATATATATATTATAAATAATCACCATAAAAGGAGATTTAAAATACCTCAGCTTGTATCTGGTGGACTTTAATCTTCCAGGGTCATCAAGGCCACCCTTCGTGGACAGGTTTCAGCTAAACTTTCAGAGTAAGACAGACTAGGAAGAAAGAGAGATGGACTACTTCCAAATATTTAGTCACAGATAACCTTATGAATAGCAGTGGAGCACTGTCAGATCACACCAGAATATTGAATATTGAAACATGATGAAAAACATCAAATATTGTCAGATACAGTGTCAGAAGATGAACCCCTAAGTTTGGCAGACATTCAACACACAACTGAGAAAGAGCTGTCTCCTTAGAGTAGAATGGACTTTTATGACACTAATGAAGTAAAGTCTTTGAAGTAAAACCTTCATTTGCTGATGGAGCATGACATAAAATAAAGAGAAACAGCTATAAACATCCATTAATAACCAGAATATGAAATTACTACGTATGAATCTAGGACAATTGGAAATTGTCAGAAATTAAAATGAACTCAGAAGCATTGATATTCTATGCATTTCTGGTTGAAATGGACTAGTATTGGACATTTTGAATCTGATAGTTACATGGTTTACTATGCCAGGAATTACAAATTGAAGAGGAATGGTGTCACATTCATTGTCAAAAAGAACTTTGCAAAATATGTACTATCACTGTCTGTGATAGGATAATATCCAGATGCCTGCAACGAAGAGCAATTATTACCACTGGTACTCAAATTTATGCGCCATCCACTAAAGCCAGTGATGATAAAATTGAAGAATTCAACCAACTTCTTCAATCTGTAAAATTGAAAACTTGTTAAGGGGACTTCCTCAGATCATTCTTTATATAGCTTAGTATTTTGTAGTTTCTGCTCAGTATTGAGATATGAGGCCGCAATTCTTTTTTTCAGTTCTTTCAGCTTGAACAATGATGAGCATGTTCTTCCCTTTTGGTTTTCTAATGCCAGGTCTCTCCACATTTCCTTATAGTGCTTTGCTTTTTCTTCTCATGCTACCGTTTAAACTTTTCTGCTCAGTTCTTTTACTTCATCATTTCTTCGTTTCACTTTAGCTACTCTATGTTCAAGAACATGTTTTAGAGTCTCTTTTGATTTTCACATTGGTCTTTTCTTTATATCCTTTTGCTTTATTCATGTATGTGATTTTGTTGTTGTTGTTGTTGTTGTTGTTTATCCCATCCCACAATTCCTCTAGTCTTAAGCTACTAGTATGCAAAGATTCAAGTCTGTTCAAGAGATGGCCTCTAAATTTTGGTGGAATATACTCAAGGTTGTAATTTGGTTCCTGGACATGATTTAATGTTTTTCTGCATCAGCCAGAATTTGCAAATGAACAATTAATGGTCTGTTCCATCAGCCCCTGGCCTTGTTTTGGCTATTGGTATTGAGCTTCCTCATCATTTCTTCCCGTAGATGCATACAATCTGATTCCAGTGTATTCCTTCTGGTGAAGTCTGTGTCTACAGTCAATGTATATGTTTTTTAAAAATGTTATTTGTAATCAATAAGTTGTTGGTCTTGCAAACTTCCATCATGTGATCTCTAATGTCATCCTATCACCAAGACCATATTTTTCAATTTTTGCATTAAAAGCATCAGCAATTTTCAGTGCCTCTTGAATGAATGTTTGATCAATTTCAGGTTAAAGAAGTTGGTATGAATCAACAATTTCTTCATTACTGGCATTGTTGTTGTTGTTGTTATGTGCCATGGAGTCGGTTCCGACTCACAGTGACCCTGTTCAGGGTTTTCGAGGCTGTAAATCTTTACGGGAGGAGAAAGCCTCATCTTTCTCCTGTGGAACAGCTGTTAGTTTCAAACTGCTGATCTTGTGCTTCACAGCCCCATTTGTAACCACTACACTACCAGAGCTCCTTTGGTAGTGCCTAAATATGAATAGTAATTATATTAACTGGTATTGCTTGTTGTTGTTGTGTACCATCGAGTCGATTCTGAGCCATAGTGACCCTGTATAGGGTTTCTAAGAAGCAGCTGGTGAGTTTGAACTGCCAACCTTGCAGTTCAAATGGCTTTGCAGTCTGGTGCATTAACCCACAGCACCCCACCAGGACTAAATTTTGCTTGTAGGTGGACAGATATTACGCTATCACAGACAGCATGACATATCAAGGTAAATTTTGAAAGTTATTTTTTCTCTTCAATTTCTCAATGCTGACATTGTAAGCAATGTGATCTTGTGATTCCAAATGGCCAGTAACATTCCACTTCAGCTTACTAATGCTTAAAGTATCAATCTTTATATGTTCCATTTCATTTTTGATGGCTTCCAACTTTCTTTGATTCATAGTCGTACATTCCATATTTGGATTATAAATGGATGTTTGCAGCTGTTTCTTATTTTGACTCCTACCCCATCAGCAAATGACAGTGTGGAAAGCTTTCTCCCATTTGGTCATTAAGGTCCACTCAACTCTGAGGAGATAACTTTCAGATGTATTTTGAGTCCCCTCCAATCTGAAGGGCTCATCTTCTGACATTATATCAGTGTTTTACTGCTGTTCATGAGTTTTTTGGTTGTTAATTCTTCAGAAGTGAACTACCTGTTCTTTCTTCCTAGTCTGTTCTTAGTCTGCAAGCTTTGCTGAAACCTGTCCACCATGGGTGACCCTGTTGATATTTGAACACTAGTGACATAGCTTCCAGTATCTCAACAACATGTAAGCCATGGCTGCACTATACACTGATAGATGTTTGGTTTGTCTCAGAGTGATCCTATGTAGGACTTTCACACACTATTCTATTCATTGGAAACTTTTTGAAAACAGTCCTGCTTTACCCACATGGCAAAAACAGAAGGGAAAAAGAAACAGAGAAAGAGAGAAATAGAAGGCACGTCTTCTATTAAACTCCTCCGCAATGGATGTGATATATAACTTTTGCTCACATTCCCTGGTAAAAAAAAATAGTCTGAAGGTCCTACACTGATGCCAGGGTGAATGGGAAATAGTGTAACCATAAATCAAGGAAATAAATTTGGGAAGCTGTTAGCCCCTTTTACCGCATCGATAAACCTGTTTAAGAGGTATGCAGTTGCAAATATAGCAAGCCACAAGCAGTTTGGTGATAGTTTTATAACACAAGTCTTAAATACAAGGAAAAGTAACAATAATAATCACATTTTAAAAACATTTACCTACTAATTTTTCAGGCGTGATAGAGGCAGCTGGAGTGTAATGATTCAAATCATATGGTCAGACTTCTGTCTGATAAGTTTATGGTTGTAGCAGCTGAGCTTGAACAATCACTTAAGCTGTCTTCTCTCTCCCCCTGCCTTTTTCCTTCCTTCTCCACCTCTTTCTTTTCTCTTCTTATTCCTCATTTCCTCCCCTTCAATTTCTTCTTTCATTCTTTATTCTTCTTTTACTTCCTTTTCCCCTCTTCTTTCCCCTCTCAGGCTGCTGATCTTACAGCTGCAATTATTCCTTCACAATTTCCTTCATTCTCGTATCCTTTTTTTTTTTTTCTTTTATTGGTTCACCTCTTTCATCTATTACTACTACCCCTTTTTCTTCTTCTTCTTTTCCTCCTCCACCATTACTTACTTCTTTTTCTTCCTTATGTTCTCCTCAGTTGGACTGAAATATATCTGTAGGCAAATAGGTCATTCTCTTATTTTCTGAACAGGTATTATTTACATCATTTTTGCAAAAAATAGACTGCACAGACTGAATTTGGTATTTATGCATAAACATTTTTCTACTATCTTAAAATTTATTTTTTAATAAGGAATATTTAACTTTATTTCAACTGTGATGCTTTTTCTTTGTAAAAAAGTCATAAAAATAAGATATTATACAAGAATGTAAAAATATGAAAAGTATCTATATATTATTAGTCAAAGATTATTACTATATTCTATTTTGTTAAACACACATTGTTATTTTCTTAATATATTTGTTGTTGTTTATCTTGGCAACATGTGTTGATACTTTATAGGACAGCCAGATTTTGTTTTGATTTAAAATTATAAATTTGACATATTTCAAATCAATGAATATTGACCTATAACATCGCGATTATGTAAAGTATTTATATAAGCATGCTTACTATTTTAACATTGTTGTTAGGTGCATTGAGTCAGTTTCAACTCACAACAAACCTATATAGAGTGGCTGTGGTGTTAAATTTTAATAGGGCAGCTGGTGGGCTTGAACTATGGTTTGAAGTTCAACGTTCATTCTACAACACCACTAGTGGTCAATGTTAACATTATCATATTTGAAAGTTGTGAAGCATTCAATTGTTTCTAGTCCTAATTTCTCACTACTCCTCTGTCAGCTTGTTGCACAAGTATTTTAAATGCCAACAGGATCACCGATGGTGGATAGGGTTCAGTGAAACATCAAGACTAAGACAGACTAGAAAGAAGGAGAGATGGACTACTTCTGAATGTTTAGCCACTGACAACCTTGAGATTAGTAGTGAAAAGTTGTCAGACATAGTCAGAAGATGAAAACATTATGAATATTAAAAGAACTTTGTCTTATACAGTGCAGGAAAATGAGACCTTCAGGTTGGAAGACACTCAGAATATGACAAGGGAAGACCTGCCTCCTTAAATTAGTGTTGACCATGATGATACAAATAGAATAAAGCTTAGACACCTTGGTCTGCTGATGGGGTACTGCTCAAAATAAGGAGAAATAACTGCAAACTATTAATTAATAATGAGAACATGGAATGTACAAAGTAAAAACAAATCCAAGAAAGTTGGGAATTCTCAAAAAATAAATGCAATGCTAAAGATCAATGTTCTTTATATTAGTGAGATGGAATGCACAGGTATTGGCCATTTTGACTCTGACAATCATATGGTTTACTATGCCAGGAGTGAAAAAAATCAAGAGCAATGGAG
>NW_006408818.1:730309-731545 GCF_000296735.1 Chrysochloris asiatica
CTAAAATGAACTCAGGTATGGGACAAAGAAAAGAGACAAATAAGATTTTATGTTTGTTGTGTTTTTCTTCCCAATTAGCTGTTAATGAAAAGTCTGGACCAATAAACAGCATTCTTCTCAACAGAGAAAATATTGAAGTTGTCAAGGACTTCAATCTTCTTGGATCAACTATCAACAGTTATGGAAGCAGCAGTCAAAAAATCAAACAATGTATTGCATTAGGCAGATCTGCTGCACAAGACCTTTTTTTTTAAGTTTTATTGTGAATTCTGTGACAGTTTACATGGGAGAACATTAGTTTTACACTCATCTTATCATATATTGTTTCATTGCCATGGTTACAATCCCCTCCATGCATCACCAATCAATGAAAGGGTGTATCCTATAAGCCTGCTTCCCCCACCCCCCAAGCCCCCAGTCATCAGCACACAGCTCCTCTTCCTCCCTGGGTCCTGAGTCCTCTGCCTCTATCTCGGAGATTGCTGCCTCTCTACGTAGGGTTCCACTCTCTGCTCTTCTCCCTTCATGGTTCCAGGGACCTCTGCTCCCAGCCGGCAAAGTCAATCACTTCCCTCCTTGCCACAAAATGTTAAGTGCCACAATCTTCACAATCAGTCCTGGTAACAATTATTCACCCTTGCATCACAAAAGACTTATCCGCATGAAAATATTGAAGAGCAAAGATGTCAGCTTGAGGACTAAGGTGTACCTGACCCAAGCCATGGTATTTTCAATAAGCTCATATGCATACAAAAGCTGGACAGTGAATAAGGAAAACCATAGAAGAATTTATGCTTTTGAGTTATGGTGTTGGAGGAGAATATTGAAAGTGCCATAGGCTGCCAAAAGAACCAATAGATACGTATTGGAAGAAGTACAGCCGGAGTGCTCTTTGGAGGACAAGATGGCCAAATTTCGTCTCTCATACTTTGGACATGTTGTCAGGAGGGACCAGTCGCTGGAAAAGGATGTCACACTGGGTAAGATGGAGGGTCAGAGAAAAAGAGGACGATGACTTGGCCAAGTGGCAGCATCAGTGGACTCAAGCGTGGCAACAGTAGTGAGGTTGGCCTGCTACCTTGGGAAATGTTTCGTTCTGCTGTGCATAAGGTCACTATGGGTCAGTGCCAACTTCTTAGAAGTGGAGAGATCTTCAAAGCAGTGAGGTCTAACCACTACACTACCAGGCCATGCTCCTTCAAGATGGCGGATCGGGTAGACGTGTAGTGAGGAGCT
>NW_006408818.1:733224-735170 GCF_000296735.1 Chrysochloris asiatica
CTTTTGAGTTATGGTGTTGGAGGAGAATATTGAAAGTGCCATGGGCTGCCAAAAGAACCAATAGATCTATTTTGGAAGAAGTGCAGCCTGAGTGCTCCTTGGAGGCTAGGATGGCCAAACTTCATCTCTCATACTTCAGACATAGTGTCAGGAGTCACTGGAGAAGAATATCATGTGTGGTAAGGTGGAGGGTCAGAGATAAAGAGGAAGACCCCCAGCAAGATTGATTGGCCAAGTGGCAGAATCAATGGCATCAAGCGTGGCAACAATTGTGAGGTTGGCCCAGGATCATGCATTGTTTCATTCTTTTGTGCATAGTTTTGCTATGAGTAGGAACTGACTCAATGGCACCTAACAACAACAACAACCAGAAAGACCAGGTAATGCCACTATTCAAATTAATGTACCACTAAATATTCTTCCAAATTCTTCAGACTGATATTGATCAAACATACAATCAAGATGCACTGATGTTGTTGTTGTTAAGTGCCGTTGAGTCGATAGTTACTGATAATTGGAATGTGTAAGGTGGAAATAAAGAGGAGATATCAGTAGTTGGAAAAAAAAATGCATTTGTGATAAAAATGTTGCTGGAGACTGCAGTATAGAATTTTATAAGACCAGAGACTTGTTTATTGGAAATACCTTTTTTTAAACAGCATAATATTCAAGCCCACCAACTTCTCCTTGTAAACCCTATACGAGGTTCTATTAGTTGGAACTGTCTCAACAGAACTTGACAATAACAACAATACATATGGACCTCACAAGATGGAATAAATGGGAATCAAATTGACTACATCTGTGGAAGTAAATAGTGTAAAATCTCCAATCGTCAGCCAAAACAAGACTGGGACCCATTGTAGAAACAGCATAAAAGATCAAGCTGATGGTGACCAAAATGATAAGTTTACAAGAACCGAAATGTGACCTTGAATAAATTCCACCTGAATTTAGGGTCTGTTCCAGGATCAGATCTGACACATTAGACATTAATTACAAAAGACCAGAAGAGTTGTAGAATGACATCAAGACCATCTTACAGGAGGAAAGCAAAACAGCATTTAAAAAACAGGAAAGAAAGAAAAGACAAAAATAGATGTCTCAAGAGATTTGTTCTTGAGCATACAGAAGTTAAAGTGATTTGAAAAAAAAAAAAAAAGAAGAAGAAGAAGAAGAAGAGTTTGAAGAGCTAACCTGAAAACTTCAAAGGGCAACTGAAGAAGGCAAAGACAAACCTCAAATTGAAAATGTAAAGCCTGAAATAAGAAAACTAAAAGGAAGAACACACTCAGCATTTCTCAAACAGAAAGAACTAAAGAAAAAATTCACGTCTCGAAATGCAAGTTTGAAAAATCTATGTACAAACTGTTGAACGATATATAAATCATTAAGATAATGGAAGGAATACACAGGAAATGTATGAAAAAGAAATTGTCTATGTTCAACTATATCAAGAGGTAGCATATATCAACAGCTGCTGGTACTGAAGGAAGAAGTCCAAGATTCACTGAAAGCATTGGTGCAAAACAAAGCTCCAGGATATCATTCAACAGACTGATGTAGCCCTGGAGGCATCCACTCATCGATGCCAAGAAATTTGGAAGACAGTTACCTGGCCAGTAGATTGCAAGAGATCCATATTTGTGCCCATTCCAAAGAAAGGTGCCCAATGAAATGCAGAAACCATCAAACAATGTCATTAATAACACATGCAAGTGAAATTTGTTCAATAATTCAATGACTTGCAACAACATATCTACAGAGAACTGTTAAAACACTAGCCAGATTCAGAAGAGGATGTGGGATGAAAGATATCATTACTAACATTAGAAAGATGTTTACTTGTGCTTTATTGACTATGCAAAGGCATTCAACTGTGTAGATCTTGACAAACTATGATTAACATTGTGAATAATGGATATTCTAGAACACTTGATTATAAA
>NW_006408818.1:736020-737684 GCF_000296735.1 Chrysochloris asiatica
TGAAAGTCTGACAATGGGTAAGGAAAAAGATAGAAGAATTGATGCATTTGAATTATGATATTGGAGAAGAGTATTAAAAATACATGGACTACCAGAAGCATAAACATATCTGTGTTGGAAGAAGTACAAGTAGAACGCTTCTTAGAAGCCAGGATGGTGAGACATTGCCTTTCATTCTTCAAATGTGTTATTAGGAAGACCCATCACTAGAGGAGGTCACCATGCTTCTTAAAGTGGAGGGCTAGTGCAAAAGAGAAGGTCCTCAATGAGATGGATTGACACAGTGGCAGCAGTAATGGATTCAGACTTCACAATTGTGAGGATGGTATAGGCCAAAGCTATGTTTTGTTCTGCTGTGTATAGGGTTTTTACGAGTTAGAATAGATTAGAAGATGTCTAACAACAATACTCATTTCTCATTTGGTTGTTTATAGGTTAATTTTCTTTCCTGAGATTTAAAATACCTGTGGTTTGTATCTGTGCTTTCTGTCACCTGCAGTAAAATATCAAGCAGTTAATTGTACACAGTGTCTTTTCATTAATGCATATAATTGTTATACAACTTTCTGGCCCAGTACTGAAAATAGACATATAAAACAGGTGCAGTTTCTGACCCTAAAGCAGCTCTGTTAGGGTTATGAGGTGGGCTGCTAACTGCAAGGTCAACAGTTTGAATCTACCAGCTGCTCCACAGGAGAAAGATGAGACTTTCTGCTCCTGTGAAGATTCACATCCACAGAAAAACTATTAATGGTCACTATGAGTTGGAACTGATTCTATGCCACACAGCCACTCTCACACCTTAAAGAGCTCATCTAAAGACTCTCACTTAAATAAGGAATAGTATATTGTTTCATTTCAACTTAAACATTATTTGAACTAGTCATTTGAAGACAATGATACTGATAGTGCCATATTTTGTAAATCTATTTGAATTTCACTCTGAAAAAGAAAAAAGACAAAGTAGAATGGCAGGTTCAAATAAACAATCAAATAGCACGACACCTAAAACAAAACTGAGTGACAAACCATTCTCATAAATCCTTAAATATAGATTTATATTTGTGGAAAGTCCTTTATCTACAAGACACCATTGCTATGAAAAATTATAAGAAAATGATGTGATGGTTTTAGCAGGCAGAAAACGGAAAACCATAATCATGTACACACTTCAAGCTCAATAGGAAATCCTGAAATGACAGATGAAATTGGGAGTTGTTGGAGTTGGGAATTGGTAAGATGTGAAGACAATGATCACACAAGTGCAAAGAGACAAAGGAAGATCAATAGTGCTTAAGTACTTTATGTGTCTGGGTGTGTAAACTCATAAGACTTTGTGCCATTTAAGTAAAAATCTAGAAGTAGAATTCTAAGGGGCGTGATAAGATGATAGACAAAGCAAAGAGAATGTTTTGATGAAGTAAGAAAATTTTCAGTTAGTTGACTCTAATTGTTTTGATCTTTTGGAGAAAGCAACAGAAACAGCTGTAGAGTATGAGTACAGTTAGACAAGCTACATTGCTCCATTCCTATGAATTTGAAGGTATGAAAAAAATAATTTTCCTTGGGAAAAAAAAAAAAAAAAACTACTGAAAAAGAATACTGCTTTATTCTTAAGAAACTTTAGAAGAATAAAGAGAATAAGGCCCAGATTAGCTGTGTAC
>NW_006408818.1:737974-739240 GCF_000296735.1 Chrysochloris asiatica
TCCTTTAATGATGAAGAAAACTAAATAAATGGAATAGAACAAATACTAAAAATTATAACCAAAGGTGACTTTCCTAAAGTAAACAACCACAAAAATACTTGGAAGTAAAAGGGACTTGCTGGCCCACAAAACAACAAGATCAGAAAACAAACATGGATTTCAGAAAATCACTAATATTTCTCCTTTGTAATCTCTTTCTGTCAATTAATGCTTTCAGGTAACCCACTTATTCCACTTAACGTTTTTCTCAAGAAGTTTCTAGTAATCCTCATATTCCTTCCATGGAAAAACTAGTGGGCTGGACACAAGTACCTCTTGATTCAGAGTCCAATGCTTATCCTATAGAGCCACCACAAACCCACAAAAAGATCTAACATGTGCAAGCTAGACCATTATTCTCTTATACTATTGATATTAATGACATACAAAAAGTTGTTTTTAAGATAATAGGGATGATTTGGCAATAGAATGATACTAAATAATACCAACATGGTGTGTCAGAAGAGGCATCCTGGTGTAGTGCTGTAGGAAAAGCACTGGGCCACAAGGTTGGTTTGAACCACAAGATCAGCAGTTCAAACTCAACAGCCACTCCTTGGAAACCCTATGCAGGGTTGCTATGAGTTGGAACCAAGTTGATGACACTTAAGAGTAACAACATATCAGAAGAAGCCTGGTATATTTATGAAGCAAGACAAAATCTGGCCAGAGAACTAGAAAAAAACCAGTAGTTTAAAGTTTTGTGATAAATTTAAACCAACTCTGACATCTTCCTTTTATTTTTTCCTAAAAATATTATCTGAATCCAAATTGGTTGCTCATATTGGTTCAGCTTTGATTCTGTGAGTACAATAATTCCTGAATTAGTATTTGAGGTTTAAATGAAGTCTCAGACATAAATTCTATCAAATCTTTGTAGTTGTTAAGTGCTGTTGAGTCGGTTCTGATTCTCAGGGACTCTGAGGATCCGTGGAATTGTTGGTGGAGGGGAACCTCTGACCTTGCAGTTAGCAGTCCAGTGCTTGTAGCCACCATCAAAATGCAACATCATCTATATGACTGAATAACTCAATTAAGTTAGCTGACCCAGTATGAGCTGACTGCAAAAAAAAAAAAAAAAAAAATGTGCAAAGAAGTATTTCCATTAGTTTGAATTATATGCTTAATCCATAGGTTTTCCAATTGGAATGGGTAATTTGTATCAACTCACCTAATTTTCATCTTTTTTTAAATATGAAATTTTCGTCTTTTAAAAAGTGTTGAAGA
>NW_006408818.1:739635-740974 GCF_000296735.1 Chrysochloris asiatica
GGAGGGTCAGAGAAAAAGAGAAAGAGCCCCAATGAGATGGATTGGCGAAGTGGCAGCATCGATGGATTCAAGCATGGCAACAGTAGTGAGGTTGGCCCAGGATTGGGCAATGTTTAATTCCGCTGTGCATAAGGTAGCTATGGGTTGGTACCGACTCAGTGGCACCTAACAACAAAACTACAACTTCTTCAACCTGAAATTGATCAAATATGGAACCAAAATAGATTGATAATTAATGGTGATTGGAGTGCAAAGGTTGGAAACAAAGAGGAAGGATTGGTAGTTAGAAAGTAAGACCTTGGCAAAAGAAATGATGCTGGAAATAACATGATAGAATTGTGCAAGACCAGTGATTTCTTGCAATGCCTTCTTTAAACAATGAATGAGGCAACTGTACACATAGATCACACCGCAGGAATCAAATGGACTGCATCTGGGGAAAGAATAGAATAACTCAATATCATCTGTCAAAAAAAGTCTAAGGGGCCTCTTCCTCATATGCAAGTTTAGGCTGAAGCTGAAAAAAAAAAAATTAAATGAAAGCCAAATGGGCCTTGAATATATTTCAACAGATTTTATGCACTTGGCACAAATAATTGTAAACCAGAAGATCTGTGGGACAATATCAATATCATCATACAAGAAGAAAGCAAAAGACAGGAAAGAAAGAAAAGACCAATATGCGTGTCTGAACTTACTGAAACTTGCTCTCTAGCATACAGATGCTAAAGCAAATGGAAGAAATGAGGAAGTAAAAGAGCAGAACAGAAAAATTTAAAGGGCCGCTCAAGACAAATGCCTATCAACAGAAGAATGGTTAAAAACAACAACAAAGTTTGGTACATGCACACAATTGAACACTATGTAGTGTTGAATATAATGAATCTGAGAAACACCTTACATAATGGTTGAACCTAGAGAACATTATGCTGACTGAAAAGAGTTAATCAGTAAAGGACAAATATTGTATGAGACCAATGTTGTAAGAAGTTAAGAACAGGTTTTCTTAATCAAAGAAACAATCTGTGTTGGTTATGGGGGAAAGAGGAGGAATATTAGTCATGGACTGGAGGGTAGATGCATGTTAACATGGTAACAGGTAAAGCACTATACAAGAATAGTTAGCAGAGGAAAGTTGAAGATACTGGGAGACACAGAGAAGAATGTAATAGTTAAAGTGAATAAAGGCAAATACTGTTAACTGTTGATACATGGAGAAGATTGCAATTATTGGAATGAAACAAAGTATATTATTTACAGGATGTAACAGTGGTGAGATTCTCTGTAAACCTTCACATAGTAGTTCACAACGAAATGCTAAACAACAACAAAAATAATT
>NW_006408818.1:742324-743625 GCF_000296735.1 Chrysochloris asiatica
AGAGATGAGTGAGGGCCTCTTGTGCCGCCTCACTTTCTTGAAAGATTTCAATTTTTATTCCATCAATTCCTGGTGCCTTGTTCTTTGTCAACTCTTTCAATGCACTTTGGACTTCCTCCCTGAGTATCATTGGTTCTTGTTCACATGGTACCTCTTGAAATGGTTGAGCATTAACCATTTCCTTTTGGTACAATGATTCTGTGTATTCTTTCCATCTTCTCTTGATGCATTCTGCGTCATTCAATAATTTTCCCAGAGAGTCTTTCAATAACGAAAGTCGAGACTTGAATTTTTTCTTCAGTTCCCCCAGCTTTAGAAATGTTGACCATGTTCTTCCCTTTTGGTTTTCTAGTTCCAAATCTTTGCATATTTCATTATAGTATTTGGTTGTATCTTCTCGAGCTGATCTTTGAAATTTTCTGTTCAGCTCTTGGTCCTCTTCAATTCTTCTATGGGCTTTAGCTTCTCTACTCTGGAGAGCAAGTTTCAGAGTCTCCTCTGACATCCTATTTGACCTTTTCCTTCTTTCTTGTCTTCTTAATGAGTTTTTGCTATCTTCATGTATGATGTTCTTGATGTCATCCCACAACTCTTCTGGTCTTTGGTCTTTAGTGTTGAATGCATCAAATCTGTTCTTCAGATGGTCTCTAAATTCAGGTGGGATAAATTCAAGGTCATATTTTGGCCTTTGTGGACATGTTTTAATTTTCTTCAGCTTCAGTTTGAATTTGCATATCAGTAATTGATGATCTGTTCCACAGTCTGGCCCTGGCCTTGTTTTCACTGATGATATGGAGCTTTTCCATCTTCTCTTTCCACAGATGCAGTCATTTTGATTTCTATGTGTTCCATCTGGCGAGTTCCATGTGTATAGTCTTCTCTTAAACTGTCTAAAGAAGGTATTTGAAATAAACAAATCATTTGTCTTGCAGAAATCTATAATTCATTCTCCAGCATCGTTTCTATCACCAAGTCCAAATTTTCCAACTACTAGTCCTTTCTCTTTGCTCCCAACCTTTGCATTCCAATCAACAGTAATAAGCAATACATCTTGTTTGCATGTTGGTCAATTTTAGATTGAAGAAGTGGTAGAATTCGTCTATTTCATCTTCACTGGCTTTGGTGGTTGGTGCATAAATTTGAATAATAGTGGTATTAACTGGGCTTCCCTGTAGGCGCATGGATATTCTCCTATCACTTATAGCATTGTACCTCATGACTGATCTGTATATGTTCTTTTTGATGATGAATGCAACACCATTCCTTTTCAATTTGTCATTCCCTGCATAGTAAACCATGTG
>NW_006408818.1:743965-758622 GCF_000296735.1 Chrysochloris asiatica
CCCACTCACATTCTGAGTGCCTTCCCACCTTCCTGTCCTGTATCTGACAGTGTTTCTCTGCTATTCATAGAGTTTTCAGTGACTAGCGATTCGGCAGTAGTTTGTCACTCTTTCTTCCTAGCCTGTCTTTGTTTTGAAGCTCATCTGAAACCTGTCCACCATGGATGACCCTGCTGGTTATTTAAAATACTGGTGGCAGAGCCCTCAGAATCACAGCAACTCAATCCACCACACCCCGACAGACAGACGAGTGGTGGCCATTTGGTTTTATGTTGATATTTGTCACTTTAACTTTTGATGTCAATGCTGATACAATCCCTTTACAATGAAGATGTTCTCTCCTAAGATGGCGGCTCCTGCAACAGCTGAGTGTCTTGATCTAGAAAACAATAGAGTTCTGGATTCCCTTCAAATTCTTTAGCTGTAAACCCTCCAATCCTCCAAACATACCTTTATATTTATTTCAGAGTTCCAACACCATCTCGTGAGCCTTCTTGGCCCGGTGTTCCATGTTGTTGTTGACCGAGCTCCTCACTACACGTCTACCTGATCTTCCATCTTGAAGGAGTAGTGAAGTGGTTAGACCTCGCTGCTTCGAAGATCTCACTGCTTCATTGTGTGTTGGTGGTGGTTATGTGCTGAGGAGTTGATTCCAACTCATAGAGACCCTGTATAGGGTTTCCTAGGCTATAAATTCTTACGGGAGCAGAAAAACTCATCTTTCTCTCATGCAACATCTGGTGTTTTCCAACTGCTGACTTTAAGGTTAGCAGCCCAATACGTAACCACTATGCTATCAGTGCTCCTTATGGGGTCATTAAGGGAGTTGAAATAGAGGGAATTTGAATTAATCAATTATAGGTATATTTTCAAGACAAAGCCAATACAATTTTCAGCAAATTGCTTTGTTTTCAACAATAATTAGGAGAGGAGGAATGAGATATAAGTGAAATGATATAGGGAAGTTATAGACTTTTAAATAAGAACAAAGAGAAAACATGGACAATTGATATATATCCCGAAGATGACTTTGACACATATCACAGTTGAAATAGAAATGTAATACACCACTGATAAAATATCATTGGTTTTGGACTCAACTCAGATGACATTAAATATAACAGAATGTAATGTTGCCCAGTCCCAAGTCATATTCAAAATAATTACATTGTTTAAACCTATTGTTGCAGTCAGTTTGTCAATTGAGGATCTCCCTGTATTTCACTGGCCCTCTAAATATTAACATATTATTCAAATAATAATTTTTAAACGCAGATAAAACTCATAAAGCGCATAGAAGGAAAGTAATTTGCATGTGAAGATAATAATTTGACAATGTTCCTTTTAATTACAATTGACTCCTGAACAACACAGATTTATACTGGCTGGCCCACTTAAAAACAGATTTTTTTTTTTTTTTTTTCCTTTTGCTAGTATGCTAAGCTCAATTGTTGTGAATATCTACTTAAAACACTATATGATGTTATTCATCTCTGTAGTTGGTCTCTCCACTTGAATATGGAAGGGTGTGGGCTACCAATTAGTGGGGAGATGAACTACAGCAGATTATTAGCATTGCACAGTGTTTAAAGCAGTTATATGCTATAAGCACAGTGTACACCTGTGTTGATCCAGGGTCAACTGTAATGAAGTCAGACAGCAAATCTTGTAAAGAACTATGAAATGTCGGTAACTGTCTTAGCACTAGAAATACAGTTGATACTATTGCTGTTAAGTGGTGTCCTGACTCATAGCGACCCTGTATAGGATGTCCAAGATGCAGGTTGTGGATCTGAACTACTGATTTTGTGGTTAGTAGTCCAGTGTTTATGCTACAATGACCTACCAGGACCATAGTGATCAACAGTAAAGAGAAAATCTACTCTGATGTCAAGGACCCTAGCAACAATTTTTATCAATAGTAGCTACATTGTGTTTGTTTTAGAAGAGAAAAAAAGGGACCGAAAAGGAGCTGGCAGTCTGGTTTTGGGTATTTCTGGGACATGGAGAGGGGAATTTGTGTGTGTGTGTGTGTGTGTGTGTGTATATATGTCTGTGTGTAGAAATCATCATAATCACAAATGATTAAGCTCTCAGCTGCTAACTGAAACATTTGTCTGCCTCTCTTCTGCTTTAACACAGTTTTAAGTCAGGTTTCATGGAAGTTACTCTGTTTTGCAGAATCAAACTATAAGATTTTGCAAAATCTTGGTGCTACAAAACACTCATATGAAAGTCTACATGGACAAAGGATGTGACAATGCAGTTTTGGAAGTCCCAGTCTATGTACTACATGGGGGAAGGCAAATTAAAACTTGCATTCTGTGGAGTCCTCATGTGGTGTTGTAGCATCAGTAGGACTGCTAACACCAAGATTGCTGTTCAAACCCACCAGCTATTCCTTAGAAACCCTTCAGTGGGTCACTGTAAGTTGGACCTGACTTGAAGGCACTTAACAATAATAAAAACAACATGCCAACCCTACACACTAAAAAGAACAAAGGTGCACTATTGAGAAAACAAAATGCCTTTCTGGTTAATTGTGGACTGTCTGACAAATATTTTTAGTAGATGACCAGAGGTAAATGGGTATGTAGACAATGGAGAACAAATTACAAACAGATTTGTTAGAGATCATGTAACTAATTCCTGTATTGAGTATTGTAATAAGATAGATACACAGCAGATAGCTGGGATTCTGCTCTTTGTCAGATTACCTGGGAATTCATATCACTGTCAAAATTTCCCACTGTGCAACTTCAAGAGGATTCCTTCTTATTAAATTCTGTCCATGCGTTAAAGCCTAAGGGAATACATTGAATTAAATACATCGAGATGAATAAGTCACTATCATAGGCATCTTTTTGGTTGATTATAAAAAAGTATCATAACTCATCAATAAAACTTGTATTGGTTTAAAGACAAGTAGCATGAGTTAATATACCACTCTCTGTACCTGTAAATAAATGTATACTTAAAATTAATAGAAAATAAACTCTTTTTGCTTTTGGATTTTGTTTATTTTTCTATTGGTCCCCACACCCCTTTCAACTCCCAGCCAGGGACATTTGATTCAGACATTGAAACAGAAAGGCTATACAGAAGCTCCAAATTCTTATGTGAATCCCTATGGAATATTTAACGGAAGTTACCTTTCTAAACACAATGCCACACCTTTTGTCAAATCAGTTATTAGCATCCGTAGTCCCCAAATACTTAGCTACCACTGATTTATACAAATACATGTAATAATCTTTTTACCTCTTGTTTGTGAAAAATGGCTCATATTTGTACAATTGTTGGCTCTTGAAGTCAATTAAGAGGAAGGCAAACTTTTCCCTAAATAAAATGAACTTGCCCCTGGGGAGCTATAGCTTAGCCTTTCAAACAACGTTCTCCAGTTGAGTTCATCAAACCATCATGGTGCTCTCGATTCAGTGCTAATTTATTCAAAACCATCTTGTATTTATTAACTGAATTTTAATATTTAATTACATGAGAAATGTACTAGAAAATTGTTTGTTTCTGAGATAGAAAATTACCCCTTAGTGAGGTGGCAACTTCATACTGTCTTTTAACAAGGTTTTTAATTTTAGTGGGAATTGAGATAGAGTAATAGACGATAAGGATTCAACTAGTTTAAGCTGCAACACTCACTCTGCAACCATAAGAGGGAAATTTAATCTTTAAATCCACAAGGCATGGCTATAGAAATCCAGGAGACTCTAATAATAGACTCTGTAAACAAAGTGCAATTAATGGAGTTCAAGGAATATTATATTGAAAATAGAATGTTTTAAGAAGTTATCTATTTATAACATCTTCATTTGCTCTTAAAACTAGTATATAAAAGTTTGTTCAGTTTTCATCTCTTATTTAACTTGTCATTCTGCAATCTCCATAGCATTCCATTAATAATATTCAAAGTGTAAATACTACTTAATTATCAACCTGAATATGTGGCCTGGATTCAATAGCTATTAATGAAGCTGCTAATTGCTACTATTTATAGAAAAGTTAATGAAGCCTTAATGACACAGTGGTTAAAAGTATTCATCTAATAACTAAAAGGCCAGCAGTTTGACACACCATCCACTCAACAGAGGGAGAACATGGCAGTCTATTTTCATATAGATTTATAGCCTTGGAAATCTTATAGGACAGTGCTTTTCAGCCCCGTAGGCTCGCTATGTCCCTGTGTCACTGGGACTGTGAATTTACGTGATGGCAGTGGGGATGGCTTAGTTTTTTTTTTGGTTACAGAAAATTTCTAAATATTGATGTGGAAACAACACATATATTGCTTTATATTAATATTGATGCATCTACTTTCTGTATTTCCTTATAGGTGTTTATTACATGAAAAATTATATATCCCCTTCCTTAATGCATTCCTAACTTATTGGAAGTAAGAAGAAATGGAAATATTTTAGAAGTCTTTTGATGGAAACTGTTAACATTGAAATTGGGAGTGTTCTTGTCTGGGATTGTTCTTGTCATTGTTAGGTGGTGTCAAGTTGGTTCCAATTTATAGCGACACCCCAGACAACAGAACAAAACACTGCCCAGTGCTGCACCACCCTCACAAATGTTAAACTGGAGTCCATTGATGCTTCTGCTGAGCCAATTCATATTCCTAGGGATCTTCCTCATTTTCTCTGAACCTCAGATTTACAAATCATGATGTCCTTCTCTAGGGACTGGTCCCCCCCCCCCCGATAATACGATAATATGTATGAAGTATAAAAGATGAAGTTTCACCATCCAAGATTCTAAGGAACATTCTCTCTGTTCTAATACAGATTTGTTTGTTTCTCTGGTAGTCCATGGTACTTCCAACATTCTTCTCCAACAACATGAATCCAGTGCATGAGTGCTTCCACTGTCTTCTTTATTCATTGTCAAACTTTCACATGTATACAAGTCTATTGAAAATACCATGACTTTAGTCAGGCACACCTAAGTTCTCAAATGAACATCTTTGCTCCTTAACATTTTAAAAACATCTTGTGTAACAAATTTTCCCAATGCAAAACCTCCTTTAGTTTTGTGACTGCTACTTGCATGAGTATTGATTGTGGATCCAAGCAAAATGATGTTTTTGGCAACTTGAATCTTGTCTTCATTTATCATGATGTTATTCATTATTCCAGTTGTGAGAATTTTTGTTTTTTTGCACTGAGGTGTGGCCCATATTGAAGGTTGTAGTGTTTGATCTTCATCAGTAAGTATTTTAAATCCTCTTCAGATCTAGCAAGCAAGATTATATCATCTGCATATCTCAGTTTCTTAATGAGCCTTCCTCCAAACCTGATGCCACATTCTTGTTTATGTAATCCAGTTTCTAGGATTATTTGCTCAGCCTGCAGATTGAATAAGTATGATGAAAGTATACAACTATGACACACACCTTTCTTGATTTTAAACAATGCAGTATAGCTTTATTCTTATAATACCTATCTCTTGGTCTCTGTTTTTTTTCCAAAATGCATCTAAAATCAGCAGTACTATCCCTCATGTCTTCTACTGAACCCTGCTTAAATTTCTTGAAGTTCTTTGTCAATGTACTGTTGTAGCCATTTTAGACCATCTTTAGGACAATTTTATTTGCATGTGATATTAATGATATTGTTCAGTGATTTCTGCAATTCATTGGGTCATCATTTTTTGGACTGAGCACAAACATGGATCTTTCCCCATGGGTTGGCAAGGTAGCTGTCTTTCAAATTTCTTTGCATAGATAACTGCCTATAGTGTGATGGGGGTCATCAAACAAACCTCCATATGACATGTATAAAAATTAAACTATGATATTACCCGCCCACCAGAACTAGATGCATAACAAAATTACAATCTCTTGGGTCACTCTTTTTAGTTAATATGATTATTTCAAATTCCATTACATTTTAAATGAAGCATGCATTTTGCTTATCAGATTTGCAGTCTTAGAATTAGATGTGTTTTTTTTGTTTTTAAGTTTTTGTTATGAATTGAGTGATAGTTTACATGGGAGAACATCAGTTTTACACCCTTGTTTCATTGCAATGATTACAATATCCTCCATGCATCATCATTCAACAGCATTCCTCCTATTTCCTCTGCGATTTTTGTTTTTGTTTCTTTTTTGCATGGGGGGTGAAGAGTGGTGGGAAGATATATACACAAAAACACTCTAGAATATTTAATAATTTAATCACCAAAGTGGACATTCTGCAAACCTGACTCTTGGCCACCAACACTCAGTACCATGAGTCTAGAGTCCTCAGCTGCTCCCTCTCTCCATGTCCTCATCTCTGCGTCTATCTCTGGTATCATTGCTTCTCTGGATAGGGTCCCGCATTCGGCTTGTGCTCGTCTCTCTTGATGGTACTAGGATCCTCTGTTTCTGGACTGTAAAATTAACTACTAACCCATTTTTTGTTACAGAACTTTGACCTTTACAGTTGTGACAGTCACAATTAGTCATGAAAACAATTACTCACTATTGAATAATAAGAATCTTATTCCCATGTCTTTTCACCAGGCTCATCTGGACAAGATGAAAACTCTTCAGTGGGGACTTTTTGTTTTACCACACATTCTTAAATTAAACCTCATATGCATGTGAAAGCTGGACAGTGAATAAGGAAGACTGTAGAAGAATTGATGCTTTTGAGTTATGGTGTTGGAGGAGAATATTGAAAAGTGCCATGGGCTGCCAAAAGAACCAAGAGATCTGTATTGAAAGAAGTACAGCCAGAGTGCTCCTTGGAGGCCAGGATGGCCAAACTTAGTCTTTCATAATTCAGACATATTGTCAGGTGGGACCAGTCCTGGAGAAAGATATCATGTTTGTTAAGATGGAGGGTCAGAGAAAAAAAGAAAGACCCCCAGCGAGATGGATTGGCCAATTAGCAGCGTCAATGGGCTCAAGTGTGACAACAATTTTGATGTTGGCCCAGGACCAGGCATTATTTCATTCTCTTGTACATAAAGTCACTATGAGTCTGTACTGACTCAATGGCACCTAACAACAACACAGTGTCTAAGTTACCCATCCCTATCTACCCTGTATACAGAGGGGATAGGATTGATACTTGATGTGAAGACTCCTTCTCTCTCAGTTGGTATTTTGAGCTACTACATCCATAAGTATAAATCAAGTTCATCAACTTGTAGAAAGTTACACTTGTTTCCTTTATCAAAAATTTGTTATCTTATAGTTATGATCATCAAGCCATAGAGGCTAGGTCAAATGGGTACTATCTGCAGGTTTGCACATTCTTTTGCGTCTTCCCTCACTTCATATCAGCTGGATGCTTCACTCTCAGTCTAGCTTTCCCTGGCTATGTCTTTGTCCATGGCCTTAGGAGTCCTCAGGTCTCACCACACTTCCAACAAACCAGCCCTCCCTCTTTTCTCTCTCATCTCTTGTCAGTAGGAGTCTATGGAACATGGTTGAACTCAGCCCATTTCTTCTTCACTGCCTTTCCTTGTCTTCCACTCACCAGTAGACCAATGTGGTCGCAAGCAAGCTTACATTCCTCCTCACATGTTCTCTTTGAGTTTCAGTCTTGGAGGTGAGGTTTGTCCTAAAGGGAATTGATTGCTTGCCTTTTGGCTCCCCAGTGTAGATGTATTTTTGGGGGGATATCAGAAATCTATCTAAAAGAATTTCTACCAATGGTCAACATTCTAGTCCCTTTATAAATATTTTCTATATCTAGAGAACCATATAAAATATATCATTGAAAGAATTATTATTACAAACAAACAAAAAAGAGTGATTGCCCTAAAACTGTCACGTAGGTTATGAAATAACATTTTGTCAGGCACTTTGCTCTATGAACGCCATCCCAATTATAGTGACTTTTCTAATTCTAAATGTAAATTCTACCTTGAGGCTATAATGTGTTTTTGTCTATTCCAATTTATTAAAGTTTTTTTTTTAATCTCTGTATTGTTTTTTTTTTTTTTTAAAAAAAGCAGTTCCAGTGCCCTCAATTTTTATTTTCAAAGTGTTTTGCTTTTGATAATTTTACTTTCCTATTCTTGTCAAGATTTACACTTCTTTGCTAGAAATACATAAAGTTAGATTATTCCTTACCCCATAACACAGACCATCAAGCAATTGAAGAGCTATTGCATTGCTCCAAGAATCTTTTTCTTCAGGTTAAAAGTGTAATTTCTTTAATCTGAGTCTTCTCAAATTAAAGTCTCAAATCCACTGTCATGAAAATCACCCACAAAAATAACTGGTTAAAAATAACTATTCTTAGAACTTATTCTGAATCTGCTGAACAAAAATCCATAAGGAATGTGATAGTCATCATCCTTCTTTTTTCAGAGAGCTTCCCAGATAATTATCATGTATATTCACTTGTTCTAAAGCCCCACCAGTGGACAGCTATGAATGCTAATAACAATTGTTGTTAAGTTGTTAAATGTCTTTGAGTTGGTTTAGACTCAGTGACCGTGTATACGTTTCTGAGGAATGACAGGTGCATTTGACCAACTGACCTGTGGCTAGCAGTCCAGTAGTTATCCTACAATGCCACACCAGATCTTTATAATACAATACAAAGATTTAAAGTGCTGTGGAATTGACTCTGACCCATAGTGATCCTGCATAGGGCTTCTAAGATGCAGCTGGTGGGTTGAATCAGTGACCTTGTGGTCACAGTCCACTGCTGATCCTACATCACTGCACCAGTAATCCCATACTAGGGTTAATGCAATACTAGGGCTAAAAATATAATTGATATAGGAAACTTATTTTTTTTTCATTTTACTTTTCTTTTTATGAATAATTTTCTCTATTCTTGTTTCCTCCATGCATTAATACTTACAATACATACAAAGTTTCTTTTGTGACAAAGACATTACTAAGAAAATATGAATCAAGAAGACTATATTACAGTAATAAGCCATGCTATAGGCTTGGAGATTAGACTATGAAATAGAATGGGTAGCCCTTTCAATTTCCCCAGCTGATCCTTTAATATTCATCTGCAATGTGAACAAATCACCAAATAATATAAAATGAAATGGAAAAAATGTTTTGAGATTTTGGACTTAAATGCAAATAACACTAATAGACCATCTTGTTGTGCTTATCATTCCCATTCATAGGTATTATTTTGCTTGGGATACAAATATCTAACAACTGATACAGTATCAGTGGTACTGCCTGGCACATCACTTGGGGATGGATCCTCTTGGTACTTAATCTCTCCCTTCAGTAAGAACAAAAGAAGGAGAATTTGTTAGCAGGAATAATTCCAGCAGGATAGTAGGAATAGGTCAACTGCAGCAGGTCTTTCGTTCTGTGGGTATATATTAATAGGATACCTGCTTCCTGTTTCTCTTCTACTGTCCAAAAGAACAGTCTCCAAGTATAATAGCCCCATCTTTTTTAGATTAATATATCACAATGAACTGAATTCTAAACCCATTCAAAGGAAGGAACTTGATTTTTTTTTTTTTTAACCAAACTGCATTTGTGTGCATAGAAAAAAAAAAAAAAATGCAAACAGGATAACAGGATTAGATACCAAAAAAACCCAAAAAACAAAAAACAAAACAAAACAAAAAAAACACCCCAAAGCTCTGATTATTTAAATTTGTTTTCTTGAAACACTTATGGATGGTATGTACATGTTTTCTGAATCTAGGTTACAGGGTTTGAATTTATTCTCTGCTACTTCATCAGTATATAGTACTGGGCTACTGATTAATCTCTTGCAGTTTCAAAATTGCAAGTAAGAATAAGAAAAGTACCTACTTTAGATGGTTATTGTGGAGATTAAATGTGTGAATAATGTAAAACAGAGTAGAGCCTAGAAAATAGCAAGTACTATATAAAAGAGTTAGCTATCATATCTAAGGCTAATAATTGGCTACTTGTGGGTGAGAGATTGTATAAAATCCTGGGAAAAAATAATAAATAAAGAAACATGTATCTGTAGATTATAGTGCATTTAGGAAACTTACATTAATAAAATGATCCAACAAGTAATGCACACTTGAAAGCAGTAATTCCAGACCTTGCAGACCATGGAACTGAAGTCCTTATCTTAAAAGCAAGGCCAAACCATTGAAGAAACAGTGAGGAGACTTGAATTGTTTATCTTAAAAGTCTCTCTGTGGAGAGTTATATATAATATTTACATGCTGGTTTGCAGGCACAGGGATAATGTTGGGAGTTGTCTGGTATGACTACCGCAATAATCTTTTCAAGAAACAGTGATAGTTTAGATGATGAAGAAATAAAAGTAAATGAAGTCACTGAGAGATGGCATTAGACAAGAAAGAGGAAAGAATGAGTTAAGAATAACCATTAATTTCTGTCTTGAAAACTGGGTAGGTGATGTTGTTAGGTGCCATCAAGTAAGTTCCAAATCACAGTGACCTTATGAAAAACAGAATGTAACACTACCTGGTCCTTCATAATTGTTGCTACATTTGAGCTAATTGCTATTGCTACTGTGACAATCCATCTTATTGGGAGTCTTCCTCTTTTTCACTGAACTTAACCAAAGATGATGTACTTCTTCTGGGACTGGTCTCTGCTGATGACATGTCTCAAGTATAAGACAGAAAGTATCACCATCCTTGATTCTAAAGAGCATTCTGGCTATATTTCTTCCAACAGAGATTTGTATATTCTTTTAGCAGTCCATGATACTCTCCAACACCATACAGCAAATGACTCAATTGCTCTAAGGCCTTCCTTATTAATTTTCTAACTTTCACATGCATATGAGTTTACTAACATTGCATGCATATTTAGTTCAGGCTCTCCTTCCTCCTTAAACTGCCATTTTTACTCTTGAACACTTTAAAGAGGTTCTGAACAAATGTGTCGTTTGTTTTGTTGACTGATGCTTCCATGAGTGTTGACGGTGGATATAAGCAAAATGAAGTCATTGACAACTTCAATCTTTTGTCCATTTATCATGATACTATTTATTGGTCCAATGGTGATGTTTCTGTTTTCTTTACATTGAGGCATACCTCATACTGAAGGTTGTGGTACGTGATCATTATCAAAGAGTATTTAAAATCCTCTTTTCATCAAGCAAGGTTGGGGGGTATCATCTGCATATCACGGGTTGTTAAGTGAGTCTTCCTCTAGTTCTGATCTCACTTTCTTCTTCATATTATCTAGCTTCTCACATTATTTGCTCAAAATACAGATTGAGAAAGTATGATGAAAAATAAAGCACTGGTACATACCTTTCCTAATTTTAAACCATTCAATGTCCCCTTTTTCTGACCAAGGAATTGTCTTATGTATGCACAGGTTCCACCTGAGAACAGTTAAGTGTTCCAGAATATTCATTCTATGCACTGTTGTCCATAGCTTGTCATGACCTATACAGTTGAAAATCTTTGGACACAGTCAATAAAGCACAGGTAAACATCTTTCTGGTATTCTCTGCTATCAGCCAAGATCCATCTGAATGATGTCAGAAATGCTATCACTGGTTCCACATCCTTGTCTGAATCTGGTTTGAACCTCTGACATTTCTATTTCAATCTATTTTTTAAGCCATTTTTAAATTATCTTTAGCAAAATGCTATTTGCATATGATATTAATGATGTTGTCTGATGATTGCCTCATTGCAGTGTGTCATCTCTCTCTGAAATGGACATAAACTTGGTAGCTATTTCCCAAATTTTTTGATGTAGATGAGTGAGTGCTTCCAGTGCTGCTTTAGTTTGTTGAATGATTTGAATTTATATTACATCAATTCCTGGAGCATTGTTTTTTGGCAATTCCTTCAGTGCACCTTGGGCTTCATCCTTTAGTATCATTGGCTCTTGAACATATGCTACATCTTGAAATGGCTGAATATCAACTATTCCTCTATGGTTCAGTGACTCTGTATGCCTTCCATCTTCTTTTGATGCTTTTGGAATTATTCAATATTTTGTCTATGGAATCCTTAAATATTGAAATTGAGGCTTGCATTTTTTTTTTCTTCAGTTCTTCCAACTTGAGGGATGCTGAGTGTGTTTTTCCAATTTTTTCTCTTTTTTTCCTAACTACAGGTCTTTTCACATTTCATTATAATTCTTGACTTTGTCTTCTTAAGCTGTACTTGAATTTTTCCGTCCAAGTCTTTCACTGCCTCATTTTCCCCCTTTGCCACAGCATCTCTACACTAGACAGTTTTGTAGTTTTTTTTTCTAAAATCCATTTTGGACTTTTCTTTCTTTCTTAATGAACTTTTGCTTTCTTTCTGTGTGATGTTTTTGATGACACCCACAACGTTTCTTGTCTTTGGTCTTTAGTGACTAATACATCAAGTTTGTTCTTGACATGATCTCAATCCTAGTGGTATCTGTTCAAGATAAAATATTGGCTTTCATAGACTTATTTTAATTTTCTTCAGCCTGAACTTGATGCTCTTGAAAAGCAATTGATGGTCTTTTCCATATTCTCTATTAGTCTTGGTTTTGCTACATCCCAAAGATATAGTCAATTTGAATCCTGTGTATTCCATCTGAAGAGGTACTTTATGTTGTTTTGGAAAGGTATTTGCAAGGAATACAGAAGGTGTTTGCAAGAATTGGGCTTATAAAATATTATCACATGATCTCCAACAAGGCCACATTTTTAACTACTGATCCTTTTCCTTTGTTTCCTACTATTACATTCCAGTCATCAAGAATTATAAATACATCTTCATTACATGTTTGATTAATTTCATACTGAAGAAGATCTTAAAATACTTCAAGCTCATCATCAGTGGCTTTAGTGATTGGTGTGTGAATTTGAATAATAGTGGTATTAACTGGTCTTTCTTGTAGGCATATAGATATTATCCTAACACAAACAGCATTATATTTCAAGATAGATCTTGAAATGTTGTTTTTGATGATGAGTGGTACTCCATTCCTCTTCAGTTAGTCATTCCTATCTGCTGGTGTGGCACTGTGGGTTAATGCACCAAACTGCAAAGCCATTTGAACTACAAGGTTGGCAGTTCAAGCCCACTAGCTGCCTTTCAGAAATCCTATGAGTTGGAATCGACTCAAAGACTATTAGCAACAACAGCAATCTTAGTAAACTATATGATTCTCACTTTCATGATGGTCAATACCAGTCCATTTCAGCTTACTAATGCCTAGGATATGTACTCGATTTCCATTAAAAAATTTTCCAATTTTCCAATATTTACATTTTGTATATTTCATGTTCCAATTATTAATAGATGTTTGCAGCAGTTTCTTTTCATTTTGAGGTATATCCCATCAGTCAATGGAGGAATCAAAGCTTTACTCCGTTCATGCCATAAAAGTCAACTCTATTTTGAAGAGTTATTTATTTCCCTATTGTGTTTTGAGTGCCTTCCAATTTAAGGGGCTCATCTTCTGGCCCTAAATATGTTGTCTGATGATTGCTTTATTGACCATGCAAAGGCTTTTGATTGTGTAGATAATGAAAAGCTTTGGAAAACATTGTGAAGTATGAGTATTCTGGAACACTTAAGTGTGTTCATAAGGAATCTGCACCTGGACCAAGAAGCAGTTCTTCGAATAAAACATGGGAACACTGAATGGTTTAAAATTTAAAAAGGTGTGTGACAAGGTTGTATTCTTTCACCATACTTATTCAACCTGTATGCTGAGCAAATAATCTGAGAAGCTGGGTTCTATGAAGAAAAATGTGATATCGGGATTAGAGGAAGCCTCATTAACAACCTTTGATATGCTGATGATAAACCTTGTTTGCTGAAAGTGAAGAGGACTTAAAACATTCACTGATGAAGATCAAAGAGCACAGCCTTCGATATGGATTACATCTCAACATAAAGAAAACAAAAATCTTCACCACTGGACCAATAAACAACATTCTTATCAATGGAGAAAAGATTGAAGTTGTCAAGGACTTCAGTCTTCTTGTATCAACTATCAACACTCACAGAAACAGCAGTAAAGAAATCAAACAATGTATTGCATTAAGCAAATCTGCTGCACAAGACCATTTTAAAGTGTTGAAGAGCAAAGATGTCAGCTTGAGGACTAAGGTGTACCTGACCCCAGCCATGGTACATTCAAAAACCTCATATGCATGCAAAAGCTGGACAGTGAATAAGGAAGACCCTAGAAGAATTGATGCTTTTGAGTTATGGTGTTGGAGGAGAATATTGAAAGTGCCATAGGTTTCCAAACAAACCAATACATCCGTTTCAGAAGAAGTGCCGCCAGAGTGTTTCTTGGAGGTCAAGATGGCCAAAATCCATCTCTCGTAACTTCAGACAGGTTGTCAGGAGGGACCTATTGATGGAGAATGATATCATGTTTGGTAAGGTGGAGGGTCAGAGAAAAAGAACAAGATCCCCAGCGAGATGAATTGGCCAAATGGCAACACTGATGGACTCAAGTGTGGCCACAGTAGTGAAGTTTGCCCAAGATTGGGCAGTGTTTCGTTCTGCTGTGCATAAGGTCGCTATGAGTTGGTACCAATTTGATGGCACCTAACAACAACAAGATCTTCTGGCCCTATATCAAACAATATTCTGGTAGTATCCATAATATCTCAATAGTGTTCCACTGCTATTCATAAGGTTTAAGTGAGTTAAGATTCAAAAATTGGAGAACAAACAAGATGGCGGATTGGGTGGACCTATAGCAGAGAGCTCCGCCAACAACAACACAGAATACC
>NW_006408818.1:763157-772252 GCF_000296735.1 Chrysochloris asiatica
ATTGGCTCTTGTTCATATGGTATCTCTTGAAATGGTTGAACATTAACCATTTCCTTTTGGTACAATGACTCTGTGTATTCCTTCCATCTTCTCTTAATGCATTCTGCATCATTCAACAACTTGCCCAGAAAATCTTTCAATAATGAAAATAGAGGCTTGAATTTTTTCTTCAGTTCCCCCAGCTTGAGAAATGCTGACCGTGTTCTTCCCTTTTGGTTTTCCAACTCTAAATCCCAGAATATTTTATTGTAGTATTTGACTTTATCTTCTCGAGCTGATCTTTGAAATTTTCTGTTGAGCTTTTGGACCTCTTCGATTTTTTCATTTGCTTTAGCTTCTCTATGCTGGAGAGCAAGTTTCAGAGAAATTAATAGTACTTGCCTTATATTTATTCAGTCCTTTGTGACAATATACAAACATCAAGAAAAGCAACATAGAAATTCTTATTTCTTCATCTTGTTATGAGTATACTGTTATTGGAAAGTCGTACTCTAGTTCTTATTGAAATAGAGAAAGAACGATCAAAGAGTAAGTGACAAAGCTGCCTCTACTTTTGGGCTAAATACATAGATGCAGTAAGTATTAAGTCATTTTGAATAAAGGAGGGTAAAAGGAAACAAAATTATACAAGTAAATGAACAAAATACATCTTTTTTTTTCAAAGCAGATACTTTTTATTATCTTTATATTTTTCCCAATTTAGATATACCATGGTAAGAAAAACTTATTATCAAATAAAAGAGTTTGAATTTTTTAATACCTACTCCATATTTTCTACAATATCTTTTACAAATCAATTTCTGTGTCTTTAATAGTGTAGGCAATGATACTACTGGCTGAATTTGAGGGTTTAAAATGCAATCAATTGATTCTTGCTTAATAATTGTTGCAATGCCTTGGTGTAAACATTGCTTATATGTGTTTGTATACTTATATTAACAATTTTAAGCTGAATATAAGCAATCTTTGGAAAACCAAATTTCTAAGTGTTTTTCCTTTGAATCAGCCTAATTAAATATATAGCATATGCAAATTAAACTCCAACAATGAGAATTTGTAAATCTAATGTAATCATTTATGTCACTTAAAATTGAAAACGAATCAGAGAAATTCTCCCATTAACAATGTTTCCAAAGTCATGATTTTCTTTAATATAAAACATATTAAACTCTACTATAAATACCATGGAAAGTGCCTTTTAGAAGCAAACCCTGTAAAATAGCCTATTTCTAGAAATAAAATTAAATAGTAAAGTGATTTTAATATAGAGATTTGTATTGAAGACAAATACAAAAAAGAACAGCAGTAAGTGCTATTGAATTGGTTCCAAGTCACAGTGACCCTGGGTTTCCAAGGAGCGTTTGTGAGTTTGAACCATTGATTTTGTGGTTAGCCATCCTGTGTTTATGCAATGAATATTTACACATAAGATGAAGAAATAAGTAAACGTCACAACATTAAAAAAAAAAAAAAAAAAAAAAAAAAAAAAAAACAAAAAAAAAAAAAAAAAAAAAAAAAAAAAAAAAAACATTTCTCCTGGCTCTATTGTATTCAAAAGAAATATTATAAATTGCCTGTAGTAATTTATTAAAAATCAGTGTTTTACAAATAGAATATTGTTGATTGTTATTATTGCTGTCAAGTTAGTTCATACTCAGACACTATGTACAACAGAGCAAAACACTACCCAATCCTGTGCCTTCTAATAATCTTTGCTGTGCTGGAACCCATTGCTACAACTACTGTCTCAATCCATTTAATTAACAATCTTCTGCTTTTTTGATAACCATCCAATTTATTCAGCATGATGTATTTTATCAGGGACAGGTCCCTTATGATAACATGTCCAGAGTTAAGTGAGATTAAAACAGTTAATACACATTTAATTAACTGAAGTGTAAGTAGCTTAGTTTGTTGTTGTTGTTGTTGTTGTTGTTGTTTCTCTACCAAATAAGTGTAGTGGTTACAAGTCAGGCTGCTAATCTCACAGTCAGCAGTTTAAAACTACTAGTGTTTCCACAGAAGAAAGATGAGGCTTTCTGCTCAGGTAAAGATTTATAGCCTGGAAACACAATGCAGGGTCACTATGAGTCGGAACCAACTCCATGGCACATAACCACCAACCACTATATATATATATATATAATCACTCATCGGTCAGTTTGTCTTGCAGTAGTGGCTTTTGTGTTACTGTGATTCTGGAAGGTGAATTTTTGTTTTCTTTATGTTGAGATAATCCATACTGTGGGTGTGGTCTTTGATCTTCATCAGTAAGTATTTTAAATCCTTTTCACTTTCATCAAGCAAGGTTGCATCATCTGCATATCACACGTTGTTAATGAGCCTTTCTCCAATCCTGATGCCACATTTTTCTTCATATAATCCAGCTACTTGGATTATTTGCTCAGTAAACAGGTTGAATAAGTTTGGTGAAAGAATACAACCCAGTCATACACTTTTCCTAATTTTAAACCACTCAGCGTTCTCAAGTTCTCACTCTATATTCATATATATATACTTTATCCACCACTCATCTGTCAGTTTTCATATTGTGGTGACTTGGGAGTGGCTGTGTGATTCTGGAAGCTATGCTATGGGTATTTTAAATACCAGCAGGGTCACCCACAGTGGACAGGTTTCAGATGAGCTTCCAGACAAAGACAGACTTGGAATAAGTAGAGATGAACTACTTCTGAACATTTAGTCACTGAAAACCTTAGTGATGAAGATCAAAGACTACAGCTTTAGGTATGGATTGCATCTTTATGTAAAGAAAACAAAATTCCTCACCTCTGGACCAATAAACAACATTCTTATCAGTGGAAAAAAGATTGAAGTTGTCAAGGACTTCATTCTTCCTGGATCAAACATCAACACTCATGGAGCAGCAGTCAAGACATCAAACGATGTATTTATTGCATTAGTCAAATCTGCTGCACAAGACCTTTATAAAGTATTGAAGAGCAAAGATGTCAGCTTGAGAATTAAGGTGCACCTGACCCACACCATGATATTTTCAATAACCTCATATGCATGTGAAAGCTGGACAGTGAATAAGGAAGACCATAGAAGAATTGATGCATTTGAGTTATGGTGTTGTAAGAGAATATTGAAAGTGCCATGGGCTGCCAAAAGAACCAATAGATCTGTGTTGGAAGAAGCGCAGCCAGAGTGCTCTTTGGAGACCAGGATGGCCAAACTTCATCTCTTGTACTTAGGACACATTGTCAGGAGGGACCACTCACTGGAGATGAATATCATGTTTGTTATGGTGGAGGGTCAGAGAAAAAGAGGAAGAAACCCAGGAAGACAGATTGACAAAGTAACAACAATTGTGAGGTTGGCCCAGGACCGGGCAGTGTTTCTTTTTGCTGTGCATAAGATCGCTAATGGTCGGTACTCTCTTGATGGCATCTAATAACATCAACATCATATACTTTATGTTTATATTATATTTATACTATTTATATTATATATATTTATATTTACTTCCACATTCATGCATATGTTTACGTGTTTTTGTTTAATAGGTTCCAACTCATAGTGATGCTGAACTGGTATCTTTAAATGTGGCTGGTGGATTTGAACAAATGACTTTGTGGTTAACAGTCCAGTGCTTATGCTAGAATGCCACATCGTGATTCCTTTATAGAGGATACTGAATGGTTTAAAGCCAGGAAAGGCATATGTGAGTGCTGTATCCTTTCATCATGTTATTCAGTCTGTTTGCTGAGCTAATAATCTGCAAAACTGTACTTAAAATCTGAAAAAGTGTGTGTCAGGGTTGTATTCATTCACCATACTTATTCAGTTTGAATGCAGAGCACATAATCTGAGAAGTGGATTATAAAAAGAAGGATGAAAAATTAGGCATCAGGATTGGATGAAGACTCATTAGTAATCTGTGATATGTAGATAATACATATCATTATTATGTAGATAATACATATCATTTAATATTATGTGTTAATTTGCTGAAAGCAAAGAGGACATAAAATACAGACTGATGAAGTTCAAAGATTGCAGTTTTCATTATGGTTTGCACTTCAGTGTAAAGAAAACAAAAATTCTTAGCACTGGTCCAATAAATAACATCATGATAAATGGAAGAAAGTCTGAAATTGTGAAAGACTTCATTTTGACTGGATCCACTATCAACACTCATGGAAGCAGCAGTCAAGAAACCAAGCAATGTATTGCATTAGCAAATCTGTTGCACATGGCCCTTTTAAAGTGTTGAGCAATGATGTCAGCTTGAAGACTAAAGGTGCAGCTGGCCCTAACCATGGTATTTTCAATTACCTATTATGTATATGTAAGCTGTACCATAACTAAAGAAGACCGTAGAACAATTCATGCATCAGTTGTGTTACTAGAGAAGAATATTGAAGATATCACGGACTACTGGAAGAACAAAAATGTCAGTTTTGGAAAAAGTGCCAATGGAATGCTCCTTAGAACCAGGATGGTGAAATTTCACCTCTCATACATCAGGCATGTTATCAAGAGGGACCATTCCCTGGGAAAAAACTTCACTCTTGATGAAGTGAAGGATCAACAAAAAAATAGGAAGAACCCCAATGAAATGGATTACCACAGTGGCAGGAGCAATAGGATGAAGTATAGCAACAACCGTGAAACACAACTGTGTTTCTGTTGTTCATAAGGTCTCTATCAGTAGTAGATGACTTAATAGCACCTAATATTAACAGTAATGGATGCTTCATGCTGTCTCATAGGTCTGACTCATATTGATCCTATAAGGTTTCCAAGATTTCCAAGGATGTAGATCTTTACAGTAGCAGAAAACCTCATCTTTCTTCTGCAGAGTGAAAGGTGGATTTGAACTGCTGACCTTGTGGTTTATAGTCTAAGATGTAGCCCCGTATACTACCCATGGTCTTTTAATAATATCATATTCCCTTTTATTTATGTAGGATTATATCTTCTAATGGACCATCCTCAGTTAAAGAATTGGCGTTTCTGCTTGTATATAGCCCACATAGATTTTTCCCTCTCACTCTATCTGAATGAAAATTTGAAAAAAAAAAAAAAAAAAGTCTTATAATCAATTCAGTTTCCTGGCTTATTTATTTACCCTACAAAATTTAATGAATAACTGTAATTTGAATCTTCTACATATGATTTCTAATTGTCCAAATAATGACAATGCTCAAAAAAAAATACACATTTTGCTATATAATACTAAGACTGATCTTTTTAATCATTCTTCCCTTCAGTGACTTTACTTTCTTTAAAATTTCCCTCTTCAATATATTGTGTATATTTTAGATGTTATCACCCTTTTATTTCTTCTATCTACTTCTCAGCTATGTTATTGTTGTTGTTGTTGTTGTTGTTATGTTCCGTGGAGTCTGTGCCAACACATAATGACCCTGCACAGGGTTTCTGAGGCTGTAAACCTTTACGGGAGCAGAAAACCTAATTTTTCTCCCGCGGAACAGCTGGAAGTTTCAAACTGCTGACTTTGTGGCTCGCAGCCCAGTTCGTAACCACTATGCTACCAGAGCTCCTTCAGCTATATTATATCCTTGTATAATTTGTACTCAATTTACTCTTCGCTGCCACCTGATATGATGCTGTAGGATAAGCAGTGGCCTGCTAACCACAAGATTGGTGGTTTAAGCCCAAAGAATATTGAAGATATCATGGATTGCCTGAAGAACAAAAATGTCAGTTTTGGAAGAAGTGCCAATGGAATGCTCCTTAGAAGCCAGAATGGGTTCTGAAATCCTATATAGGGTCTTTATGAGTTGGAACCCACTTAGTGGCACTCAACAACAAGGAACTCTTTAGTGTAAGTGCCTTCTGAATGTCAATCTATAGTCCAATATTAGATGCGGTTATTTTTAGGTCCTATCAAGTGAGTTCTAACTCCCAGGAACCCCACATGAGCGAAACTGCTGCTCTTGTGCTATACTGACATTCATTGATAGTCTCCCTCCTTTACCAAACATGATGTCTTTTCCCAGGGACTGGTTCATACAGATAATATATCCAAAGTGTCTGAGACAAAATCTCACCATCTTACACCTACGCATCAAGCTTGCCGTAAAGTCCTCTAAGATAGAATTGCTCATTCTCTGGCAGTCTGTGTTATAGCCAGTATCCTTCAATATCACAATATTTTAAATGCATATATTTCTTCTGGTCGTCTGTATTCATTATCCAGTTTTTGCATGTATATTAGGTGATTAGAAGCACTTTGGTTTGGGTCCGATACAACTTATTTCTCAAAGTAACACCTTTGCTTTTGATACTTTAGAGACTTTTTGCAGTAGATTTGATAAATGTAAAACATTGTTTGCTTTCTTGAATGCTACTTCCATGGGCAATGATTGTGAATCCAAGTAAAATGTAAGTTTTGAAAATGTAAATATTTTTCTCTGCTTTTGTTTATTAGACCAGTTGTGAATATTTACATTTTCTTTATGTTGAGTTATAATCCATATTGAAATCTGTAATCTTCAATCTTTGCTTTCAACAGCAAGGGAGTGTCATCTGCATATTTCAGAGTGTTCATGACTTTTTTGTCAAGTCCTGATGAATTCTTTTTCATATAGTCCAGCTTCATATTATTTGCTCAGCATACAGATTGAATAAATAGATTAAAATTTTAAAACCCTTATACATACCTTTCCTAATTTTAAACTACATATCAATCTGTGTTGGAAGAAGTGCAGCCAGAGTGCTCCTTGGAGTCCAAGATGGCCAAACTTCATCTCTCATACTTCAGACATATTGTCAGGAGGGAGCAGTTGCTGGAGAAGGATATCATGTTTGGTACAGTGGAGGGTCAGAGAAAAAGAAGAAGACCCTCAGTAAGATGGATTGGCCAAGTGGCAGCATCAGTGGGCTCAAGCATGACAACAATAGTAAGGTTAGCCCAGGATCAGGCAGTGTTTGTTGGTTCTGCTGTGCATAAGGTGTCCATGAGTAGGCATCGACTTGAAGGCACATAACAACAGGAGCAACATCATATCTTGGTTCTGTTCTAATTACTGCTTCTTGTTTATGTATGGGTTCCACATGAACACAATTAAATGTCGTGGAATTTCTATTCTTCGCAATGCTTTTCACAATCTGTTATGTATCACACAGTTTAATGTCTTTGCATAGTCAAGAAAATCCAGGTAAACATCTTTCTGATATTCTCTTGTTTCAACTAAGATATATCTGAAGTCAGCAATGATATCTCTCTTTCCACTTCTTCTTCTGAATCCTTCTTTAACTTCTAACAATTCCTTGTTAATTTACACCAACAACCATTTAAAATTGTTCTTCAACATTCTTTTACTTGCTTATGATATTAATGATATTGTTCAATAATTTTCACAGTTTGTTGAATCACCTTTTTTTGAAATAGGCACAGACATGTGTTTGTTCTAGTTGGTTGGCCAGGTAGTTGTCTTCCAAATTTCTTGTCCTAGACTAGTGAGCACTTCTATTGTTGCACGTGCTCACTGAAACATTTCAGTTGGTATTCCATCAATTTAAGAACATTCTTTTTCATTATTGTGTTCTTTTTACTCCATTAATTTTAACTGTTGAGTAGATAGATTATCCTGGAATAACCTAATATCTGCCATCTATACAGTGGATGCAAATCAAGCTCACTTTAAGGAACCCTGGTAGTGCAATGGTTAAGCACTTGGCTGCTAACAATAAGGCTGATGGTTAGAATCCACTAGCTGGCCCATGCAGAAAAAAAATGTGAAAATCCACTTCTGTAATAGTTTATAGACTAAGTAACTCTAGGATGCAATTCTACTGTGTCATTTAAGGTCACTATGAGTTGGAATAATCTCCATGATAACAGGTTTGGTTTTCTTTGGTTTTGTGTAAGTTCACCTTTACCTGGAGTTGCCACAAGTCAGAACTACTGACTTGAAGACAACTAACAACAAGTTTAATTTAGAGTCATGTAGATTTTTCCATGTCTTAGTAACCTATATAGTATCAAATTTAGACTACTTTTTTATAGATTTGATTGATTGATTATGTGCTGTAGAATTGGTTCAGACTTATAATGACCCTGTGTTGGGTTTCCCAGGCTGGAAATCTTTACATGCGCAGAAAGTCTCATCTTTCTCCTGTAATACTGCTGGTAATTTCAAACTGCTGACTTTTGAGGTTAGTGCTCTAACTCGTAACCACTACGACACCAGAGTTCCTTTACAGAATATCTCAAATCTAAACTTTAATACCACTTCCTTAGATTAAATGTTAGTACAGGTATTTTTAGTTAGTTCATTATAATATTTTTTATTCATATATCCCATGCTGGAATGTCATTTGAATCCCCCTAACAACCTGGGATGTGGTGCTGTGGGTTAATGCTCTGGACAATAAAATCAATTTGATTTGCAAGGTCGGAGGTTCAAACTCACCATCTGCTCCTCGGAAACCCTATGCAGGGTCATTCTGGGTCAGAACTGACTCAACAGCACTTAACAACAACAACAAAACAATCTAGTCAAATTATTCAATTTTATCCAGAAGCCCTTTATATGCACAGATCCTATTTCCTATTTACAAGCAACAAATTCTAGTGGAGTAATAGGTGAATAAAAATAAATGTAAGACAAGTTATAAGTCATAAAATAGAAACATGCATATTCAGATTATAAACACAGGCAATTCAGAGTTTCTTTCTGGGGACTCAGGGTAAATTATATAGTGTAGCTGGAAACAAAAGGTGTGTGGGAGTATAGCTGGTGGATAAGCACATTCAAAGTACTAGAATAGTCAAGAGCAAATGGATTCTGACTTTGAATTATATGGAAATTTAGAGAGTGGCAGTTGATCCTCAATGCTGGGAGCCAAACAGAACTTTATCATTAAGCTTCAGATATTTTATGCTTCAGTAATAAGTGAATCACCAAATCCACAGAAGTTTTTGTTTTCCCTCCAAGGTTCTTTTTTTTTTTTTTGTATACAGTGAGTATTTCCATAATGGGGCAGCTATTGAACACTGGAGTAAGATTGTAAGATAAGCACTGGACCATAAGATCAGTTTCAAGGATGGCAGTTCAAACCCACCATTCGCTCCTTGGAAACCCTATATAGGGTTG
>NW_006408818.1:772352-783285 GCF_000296735.1 Chrysochloris asiatica
TTTGAATATGTCCCTAATGGGTCAGCTATGGAGTCCTGGTGTAAGATTGTAAGATAAGCACTGGACCATAAGATCAGTTTCAAGGATGGCAGTTCAAACCCACCATTCGCTCCTTGGAAACCCTATATAGGGTTGGTATTCATCAGAACTGGCACTTAACAATAACAAAAATGTCTCTAATCACCTGGAACTGATATTAAAGGAACAATAACTACCTGGGATATGCTGGTTTTAGGGTAGAAAAGTAAAATTGACTCCACAAGCTTTTGTTCTTAAAAACAAAAAACAAAAAACAAAAAACAAGACACATTCACTGATATTTATTTGGCCAAAGCAACTTACATCACCATGCTTTACAAAAATGGACATGATATCTCAGGGATATAATGTATCATTTCCTGATAATTTTACTTGACTTGGATTCATGCAGGCATATTAATGTAGATATGCCATGTACTAGTAAGAAACTATAACTTGAAATGCAAAACAAGGTGTGAGAAATCATACATTTTCTTGGACCATGAAATGCAAAGGCAGAAATTAGCCAGGCCTCAGAAAGAAATTTGAAAGACAAAATGAAAGTAATTGAGTTTGTTTCCTGTGGCTGCTGTAACAAATTACCAAAGACTTGCTCACCTAAATCAGCAGCAACGTATTATCTTTCCATTCTGGAAGTCAGACATCTGAACTCAGTGTCACTGGGTGTGGAGAGGGCCACACTCCCTCTAGAAACATTAGGAGACAATGTAGCTGCTGCTTCTTCCAGCTCTAGCGCAGCGGGCATTTCCTTTGCTGTGCATATACCAATGTAATCTTCAAGACTAGCATCTTCAACTATATCTCTGGTCCGTCTTCTCTTGTGTGTATCTCAAATCCCTCTCTGTCTGTTTTATAAGGATGCATGTGATCTCAATGAAGGCTTACCTGGATAACCATGAATATCGGTACCTTTCACTTAATCTCATCCAGAGCCCTGGCAGCATAGCAGTTATGAGTTGGGCTGATAACTGAAAGGTCAGCAGTTTAAATCTATCAGTCATTCTGCAGGAAAAACATGAGGCGTTCTTTTCCTGTAAAGATTTACAGCCTTGGAAACCCTGTTTGGGGTCACTATGAGTCAGAACTGACTTGATGACTTACTCCTACCCCCACCAACTTAATTGCATCTGCAAAGATTTCTTTACCTTATAGAATAATTTTCACATGATCAAAGGATTGCAATGTGGAGATCTCTTGATCGGAGCATTGTTTTAGCCTCCCATATTAATTATCATTCTTTTTCACATTTTCTCTTTAACTACAGTTCTCTGTCTCTTCTGCTCTGACAGTTGTCTTTGCTCCTTCATCCACATGATGGAGCAAAATTGAAACAGCTGTTTCATGTAAATGTTACATATTTTTGAAGCCAAATGTAGGCACTGCTTCTGAATCCCAATTTCGGATTCTTAAAATTGAGGACCTTGTTGTCTCAGTGTTTCTGAATTTCTACAGCTGTTATAGTCAACTCAGGTCAGGTGACTGGTATCAAATATAACTGCTGGACCTCTTCCCTTGCAGAAGATCAATTTGTAAGAAGAGCTAATGGTCATAAACTGGGCAAGCATCCTAGAAAATGTCTGCTATGCTTGTGTTGAATATAGTGGTCTGAGGGGGAAAATATTGCTGTGGCCAATGAGTCCTTAAAATACTTTTGGCATTTATGTTTTCGGTTTCATTTTTTTCTTAACTTTTCTTTAAGTTGATACATTAAGGTACGAGTAGTTACTATGGAAGCTTAATAATACTGCTTTCTGATGAATCACACCTTGCTAGCCCACATTTTGTAAATTAAAAGTTAAGAAGGTGATGCGCTGACAAACTGAACTCTTCCTAAAAGGTAGAGCATTTTGATTCGTGTCAAGGTTAGGGAATTGCATGGACAATGAATTGTTCCTTTAGGTGTTGCCAAAGCCCTGATTTATCAATACATGATGGTCTATATAATGATTTATACCACGGAGATGTCAGAATACTGCAGCACTGTACAAATAAGCTCAGTAGTAGCCTGGACTACAGCAGTTTAATGACAAAACATTTTACAGATCACACAGAAATTCTTCCTTAAACTCAACCAAGGGTACCTATTTTCTTACACAAAATTCCTCTGTTGAAAGACATTTTTGCTAGGGTCTCTCAAGTATAATAGCACTGTATCTTTGTTTGCTGTGTAAAAATAGCATTTCCTCACATTAACTTAACAAAACAAAATCCACAATAGCTCTGGGAGTTAAATACTCACCAGCCATTTCTTAGAAGCCCTACGCAAGGTCTCTATGAGTCAGAACCAACTTGACAACACTTAACAACAACAAAAACAGTGCCTTATATTTAGTATTAGGTGCAGCAACACAAACTTTTGTCCCCACACCAACATATTTTATAAAACAAAACATTTTAAATTATGTGAATATTTATGAATAACATCTGGGATCCTGAAAGCTCATGAGTGGCCTTCTAAGGTGCAGCTATTGGTCTCTCCATGTGCGGAAGAAAGATGAGTGATGAGAACTGAAGAGACTTGGAATCAATTAGTCCAGTGGATTAGTGGAAATGTGAACATCAGTCTCCACATCTGTAAGACCAGAACTAGATGATGCTGGGTTACCACTACCAATTGTTCTGTAAGGGATCATATCAGAGGGTCCCAGAAAGAGTGGAAGAAAATATGGAACAAAACTCAAAATTATTTAATCATTATAAAAATAAGCCAAAGTTTGCTGAACAGAAAGAGAATGGAGAAACCTAAGACTATGGACCCTGACCACTTTCAGATCTGCAAAGGAACTCACCCTTGTGGCCCAATTTTCAGCCAAGCACTAGACAGGTTCATAACAGGAGACAATAATGCTAGTAAGATATGTTCATCATGAAATAATTAATCACTGAAAATCAAAAGGGCCATAATTTCCTAAGGACAAAGTTTAGAAGGGGGTTGAGGTGGAACGCAAATAAGAACCACAGGGAGGAAGCTGGATAACTGTTATTACATGTAATCACTGAGATGAAACAAAGTGTATGATTCATTGAATGTAAAGCTGATGATCTTCTCTATAAAAACTTCATTCAATTTACAATGAAAACTTTTCAAACAATTAAACAAATTATGAGTGAATATGAAAACAAGGATATAGTGTATATATGTTGTTGTTATGTGCCGTGGAGTCGATTCCGACTCATGGTGACCCTGTACAGGGTTTCGAAGGCTGTAAATCTTTACTGGAGCAGAAAACATCTTCTTTTTCCCTCGAAACAGCTGGTAGTTTCGAACTGCTGACCTTGTGGTTCACAGCCCGATTCGAAACCACTACGCTACCAGAGCTCCCTATACTGTATACATAGTGACCATATAAAGAGAGAGAGAGAGTGCAGTCAGATTTAGCTACTTTTAAATTTTAAAAGCTCATACTGTAATCACATTAAAGAATCTGAAATATTTATTATCCATAGGGTAGTATGTAAAATAGTGTATGAAATAGAATAATATTTGAAATAATTTACACAATGAAATATTTATATGACTATTGAATAGGATATTGTTAAGTGCATCAAATTATAGCGACCCTGTAGAGGGTTTCCAAGAAGTGGATGGTGGTTTTGAACCACCAACCTTTTGGTTAGTAATCCAGGATATCACTACCTTTTAGTTCATGTTGTTATTGTTGTGTGCTCGTAGTTGGTTCTGGCTAGTAGTGAAGTTATATATGGTTTCTGAGAGCACCTGGTGTGTTTCAACTGTCAACCTTGTGACTATCAGTCCATGCATATCCTACAGTGCTGTTTGATAATTTTACATAGCATATTGTGTGTTTAAAAATGATTTAACCTTTGAATTTAATGCAAACGTAATATCTGATATTGTTTGATACAAAACAATAGGAAAATGGGAAAGACTAACCCTTCATGAGAATTTGCTATGGGACTAGACATAAAGATACGAAGATCCAGATGCTCCCTCACAACTCTTTAGAAAATCAGGCACTCAAGTGATCACTTATTATTAAGCAAATAGTAATCAATATTAGGAGTCTGGACCACAAGGTCAGTTTGAATCACAAGGTCAGCAGTTCAAACTAACCAGCTGTTCCTCCACCAACTTGAAGGCACTTAACAACAATCGATATTAAGCAGCCCCATAGAGAAAGTATGAATATTATATTAATATGTTTCTGAAACTCAAAAATTCCCTTGCTTTTAGGACTTCACAGATTCTTTATATTTAGGTGAAGTATCTATTTCCTTTTTTATTGAATGCCTGATGATATTCAATGAAACATGGCATTTTATAGACCATTACTTACTAAGAAAACTCTATTATTCCTTAAAAACTATTCATATATTGTCTTCCCAATTCCTCACAAAGAAACAGAAAAACAGCAAGTCAGGCTAAAGAAAAGTGGTTTCTTAAATTTCCACAGGCATACATCTAATGACTCAGTCTAAAAGAGCAAAGTGTAGGTGTTATATTTGCTGGTGACAAGCAGAATATTTATGGATAGTGTTCCCTGAAGCTATAAAACTAGGAACATGTGGTGCAGAATTGCTTTAAGATTCTTATACAATATGGAGAATACAATAATTTATTTTAGTCTCTCCACTTCTGTTGTTGTTGTTGGTTTCCTAATACAATACCTTTTTTTCTTCGTCCTTCATTTGGGAAGGGTGAAGATAAGCTGCCATTTTGAAGCCTTCTGCTAACAGTGAAGTTGTGGTATGACTTTGGATCCAATAGTCATCTTTTTTTTAGGAATTAGAAAATAGACAAGGTAACTCTCCTGTGAGAGTATTGGTCTTAACAAAACAGACTTTGAAATGTCAATTATGTTGTTTTGCTCATTTCACTTTCCAGAACATTCCACAGCTGCTTACAAACAGGAGAGGTGGAAAGTTGGCCTCTGTATTCAGCCTGAACTTTCCAGTGATTCTGTTTTCTGTATGATCATCAGAATTTTCCTCCCAGAGCTGGAGACCTGCTGAGATGTGTATTTAAAGGCAGGAGTGCAGTATTAGCCTCATGCAGCAGGAAGAGAAAACTGTGGCTTTTCATGTTTTTTAAAGTCTTTTCTTCTAGGATGCTGATTGCAAGCTAATGGGTAATAATTTCCATCTGGTTGTGTCTTGCACCTGCTTTACTCCCCCATTCTCATCCTTCCTTTTGAGCAGGAAAGTTTTGCTTCCTATAAGAGTGGGTAACATCTACTCTACACATGCAAGTAGTAACAAACATCGTGGGCTCACACAGTTTAAAAAAGAAAAAAAAAAAAAAAAGCTTTAATTAAAAAAGCAGCAGAAGCCATGAGTCTATACTTTTTTTAAAACTAGAAAACAAAAAGGATGAGCTCCTGTGAGTTAATTTTGTTTTATTTTATCCTTCTGAAAGCATCAGTGACTTTGAAATTTTTAAGAAGAGATTCAAAAGGAATTTACAAATTAAATAAAATTGTTGCATATTTTCTCATAAATAAAAGCTTTTGGAAGTATTCTGAGACAGTGATACATAAACCAGCAAGGTAATGGTGCTCCATTTTCATATACTTGGTGGGCTTTGCACAGAGAAAAGACTGGAAACTTCCAAGTCACCTCCCATATTAGACTTGATTGGGTGGTGGTGGCTGTGTGAGGTTATTTCCAGATTTTCATTCATGAATGCTAAAAGGTTACTGCATAGACACAGCTTAGTATGGTATATCACTGACATAGCTGCTTGATTCACAGACAGTGCCATCAGCAGGAGGTCACAGTATTGTCACATGGGCATCTCATGATGGGCAAGTAATGGTAAGTCCGGATGACAATCAATATAGCAGCTAAAATCTGCGCATTTAAAAGATGAAGGGTACTATCCATGAAAAGGAAGTATTCCAAAGGTGATGAATAAAATATGTTCTCTTCCATTGATAGTTATATTTTCCATTCATTAACCAGATATGACACAGCATGTTTCAAAAGTAATTTCGAACTCATTGAAACCACTCCAATTATATCTCAATTAATCTCACTTATGAAATAATTATAATAAATATGTTGTTGTTGTTGTGTGCCATGGAGTCAGTTCCCACTCATAGCGACCCTGTACAGGGTTTCCAAGGCTTGTAAATCGTTATGGGAGCAGAAAGCCTCATCTTTCTCCCTCGGAACAGCTGGTAGTTTCGAACTTCTGACCTTGCAGTTCGCAGCCCGATTTGTAACCACTACGCTACCAGAGCTCCTTATAATAAATATAGTCATGTTTAATTTATCATATCAAGTCTTATTGAGAAATGTCTTAGATCCTAAAAATTTCACAAATTAATTGTTGTTATGTGCTGTTCAGTCACTTCCAAATTATAATGACCCTGTATATTGTTTCCGAGGATTTAAATCTTCCCGGAGGAGACAGCCTCATTTTTCACCTGTAGAGTGGCTGGTGGGCTTGAACCATGGATCTTGGGGTTCTCAGTTCAGTGAAAAATAAGTCGTTTAGAAAAAAAAAGACTTCCTTCTGTCTCTCTGGTCTTCTTTGGCTAAAAGAACACACATGATATTGGATTAACAATGCTATGGTTTCAATAGCTTTAGTTTTCCAACTCTTTACTTAAATTCCATGGTGCCTCACTTTGTATGTATAAAACATGGACAAGTTACCATAATATATATCAGAGTGAAGTGTATGTGTGCATTTAAAGAAATTTAATCCATACAAATTATTTGGAACAAAGCCTGACAAATATTAAAAACTTTCTAAATGTTAGCTCTTTTAATTATTATTGTATTTAAACTTTGATATCATGATTTGACAAACTAAAGACAGAATGAATATATTCTTTATTTGTCATGCTGTAGTAATTCAAATGCATCTACATCCTAATACTTTACACAATGAACTATTAATAACTCTCTGCAATTGTCAGACCGTCTAATGGGTCTTTGTGATGGTGGATTTGAAAATAAACATAGACTTCTCAAATGAGCATCAGAAAAAGTCTATTTATTCAGACTTTGCTATAACAAGGGAATCAGCTTCCATCAATTACATTTGGCAGAGACTGAGAGGCAAGCAGAAGAGCTGGAAGACTCACAGTAAAATACAGGAGAGGAAACATTTAAGGTATTTCAACTGAAAGCTGTTGCCATGGGGACTCTGGAGGTGTGCAAATTAGAAGTAGGGCATCCTAGGTGATTATTTAGGAGAAGATGTTTGGCCCTGTCTGGTTGGTCCTAAACTGGAAGCATGGACAGAAATTAGGGAAACTGCCATTCCTTAACCAAGTCCTTACATTATCAGTCTAATTGCTATGGAGGTTGTAGCGTGGCTTCCTGAGCTGGTAACTGAATAGTTGATGGTTCCAAGTTCTATTTTTATATATGATCAGCTATTACACATTTGTGTATTCAGTCTTCCAAGGGGAAAGACTAACATATTCACCTTTAGAACACTGAAAGGTCAAGCCACCTATCAGACACCTCGAAGTGAACTGGAGAGCTTGAGAACATTAATGTAAAATGTTATCTATTTTATTTGTAATAATTTTGTGTTTGGGGGACTGATTAAATGGCACTGTAAATATGAGTGTGGTAATAAAATATAAAACATTTATATTTTGTGTTTTCCATAGAAAACATATTGCTTAATATATTTTTTAAATATATTACTTCAAGTAGATATTATGGTAATGAAATTGTTGTTTAGTATTGTCAAGTCAATTCTGACTCAGTGACCTGTGTAGGGTTTGTGAAGAGTGGCTGGTGAAATAAATCTAATAAAAATTACTCAGAGATTAACATAGTGGTAGTGGTGTACTGTGGAGTCAGTTCTGACACATAGTGAACATGCATAGGGTTTCTGAGGCTCTAAATTTTTACAAGAACAGAAAACCTCATCTTTCTCCTCAGGAAAGTCTGAGAGTTTCAAATTGCTGACCAAAGCTCCTCAAAGCTTACCATATGTATAATTAATTCTAAGATAAGTAAGTGGTTTTTTGTTTTGTTTTAATATCAACACTTTCTCAGATTGATATAGCATTATGTTAAAATAAATGTTTACTAAAGAATGAATGTACATTTAAGATTCATTAGTGCTTATTGTACATTAATCTAATTTTGTTGTTACTGTTACTACATATTATCACGTTAGAGCCGACTCACAGAGATTCTGTATAGTATTTCTGAGACTGTAAATCTTTGTGGGAGAAAAAGGCTCATCTTTCTCCTGCAGAGTAGATGGTGGTTTTGAATTGCTGACCTTGTGAATACCAGTCTCAAGCTAACCCTACAACTCCACCAGGATTTCAATCTAACTTTATGCATACATCATTTATATTAACATTTATTGCTCTAGAAAATGTAGCACATATTCTTCTATGCCCTATCATTATTGTGATGTTTCCAATCTGATTATTTTTATTCATTCACTCAAAATAGATAAATGAAGCATTTCTCCCTATCTTGAGGAGTTAATATTGAAGTGAAATAAAACACATAATCTGTTGCAAATTCTACAGTTAGGGTACAAAAATATATTGAGTGCATATATGATGGATTCATCAATTCTGTTGTTGAATAGAAGGATAAGGTGTAGAAACACACACACACAAAAAAAAAAAAAACCAGCAAAATCATATGGAGATACTTAACAAGACCTACAGTTATGTGAAGAGTCCTGGTATGGCACTGCAGGATAATGCGCTGGACTTCACGGTCAGTTTGAACCACAGTGTTGGCATTTCAGGCTCACCAGCCACTCCTCAGCAACCCTATACATGGTTACTATGAGTCAGAACTGACCCGACGGCACGTCACAACAACAACAACAACAAACATTTATATAAAGGTTATTTGTAGACTTTGACAGAGTCAGTGGAACAGCATGCAGGACTTTGCAAATAATAGAACCTACTGCTTCATGGAGTCTGGCAAAACAAAAATAAAAACAAATAAACAAACATCTGAAGGTACAAAAATGGAAGACCACATGCAACGATGCTCTAGAATAAAAGAGGATGAATCAAAAGAGTCTCTCAACTCATATTAAGATATTGTGATATGATCCAGAGCACAGCTGTGTGAAATGCCTTTATGGCAAATGTTAAAGCACTCTGCAGATCATGTCTTTTTTTCTGGCTGTAAAATGTATTTTAATCAACTTCTAGAAAAGACAAATACATCACTTTCAACATAATCTTGCTTTTCAATACATTTTGTCCATGTGTCAACAAGCTTTCCTATTCTTTATTTTAAAATGTTTTAGGCTGAGCTGACAACCATGAATGCACGGCTCTCTTCGCTTCTTCATCAGAGGTGAATCTTCATCTCTGAAGAGTTGCTTTCAGGAAACTATACAGGTGAAAGTTTGGTGGAACAAGATTAGGACTATAGCAAGGATGCTTTAATACATCAAAATGAAGTGTTTGCAGCATCAACAGTGTGGGCAGAGGTGTGCAGATGTTCATTGTCATATAAGACCATGATGCCCTTGGATAGAAGTCCCCTGAGTTTAATCTGAAGTTTAAGCTTCAGCTAGTCAGTGAGCATCTCATTATAAAAAGCGCTGTTGATTGTTAAACCATCTTCCTGATAGTCTTCCAATACTGGCCCTTGAGAATTCCAGAAAACTATAAGCATCAATTTTCCAGCCAATGATTAACTTATGAAATTTTTCTTAGTCGGCAATTGAGGATGTTTCCATTCCATACTTTGCCATATACTCTCAGTATCATAGTGATGAATCCATGATGATCACCAGTAACAATTTTTTTAAAGATACCTTTACCTTCTTTCGAGTAACATTCCAAATTTTCTTTGCAGATGTCCAAATGCTTCTGTCAATGCTCTTCCTTGAGTTGTTTTGGTACGCAACTCACACAAACATTTCAAAATTCAAGTCTGTCATGGATTCTTTCATAGGCAGAACCATGGCAGATTTGCAAATGATTTGCCATATATGCAGTCATAATTGTCTAGTTGACATAATCATATCACATGCACACTCAATGTTGCCATCAGCCATGGACTTGGACAGGTTTTTAATATAACTGGAGTGCAGATTTTTATCTTTTATCTTAATTTTTTTAAGGTTTTATTGTGGATTGAGTGAAAGTTTACAAGGCAGATTATCAGTTTTACATTGTACAAATCATACACCTTCTTTCATTACAATAATTACAATCCCCTCTATGTACCATCAGTTAACAGTATTTCTCTCTATTCACCTTAGCTTATTTTCCATTAACACTTCCCTTCATTTAAGACAATCTATTTTATCCTAAAATCTACCTGACCTTCTCACCTGGATCACTGTTCCTCTGAGTTTACCTTATTTCACATTGTAATTGTTTTGATCATAGACTGACCTACCAAATCCTCTGTTCTTGACTCTTCCATTTGTTGATTGAATTCAGGTTGATGCTGCCATGTACGTCATACTATGGTTGTCGATTTTTGTTGTTTCTCAGTCCACAGAACTTCCTTTAGGATGTTTTTCACAGCAGGGTTGGTATTGGCAAAATTCCTTAGCTTCTGTTTATCATGGAATGTTTTGATTATATGATCATATTTGATTGACAGCTTTGCTTGGTAGAAAAATCTTAGTTGGCAGTTGTTGTTTTTTTTTCTTACAGGGTTTTATGTATGTCTCCCCATTGCCTTCTTGCCTTCATGGTTTCTGTTGAGAGATCTGAGCTTAATCTGACTTGCTTGCATTTGTATGTTACAAATCTCTTTCCCCTAGCTGCTTTCAGGATTCTGTCCTTATCTTTGATTTTGGAGAGCTTGATTATTATATGTCTTGTTGATTTTTTTTAGGGTTGATCCTTTCTGGGGTTCATTGAGCTTCCTGAAAGTTTATCTTTTCACTTTTCAGGATATTAAGGACATTTTCTTCCAGACGCTCTTCAACTATCTCTTCTGTGGACTTGTGTGA
>NW_006408818.1:787305-789214 GCF_000296735.1 Chrysochloris asiatica
GACATATTGTCATGATGAAGCAGTTGATGGACAAGGATATCATGTTTGGTAAGGTCAATGGTCAGAGAAAAAGAGGAATACCCCCAACGAGATGGATTGGCCAAGTGGCAGCATCAATGGACTCAAGCATGGCAATAATAGAAAGTTTGGCGCAGGATCAGGCAGTGTTTCGTTCTGCTGTGCATAAGGTGGCTATGAGTCAGTACCAACTCAATGGCACCTAACAACAACAAATGTGAAAGGGTAGAATTATGACTACAGCAGAGATGATGAGATTGGAATGTATATTCCATGCAATGAAGACAATCAGAGACAAAATTAAGTGAATATAGTTTACCCTTAAAATATAAATTTGAAGTGCCTATGTTCATTTCAAACTTATATTTTTATATCCAGATTTTTAAAAAGTCATATGACATTGATCATTTCTGCATCAGTAGTTTGTCTATCAAGTAAATAATGTATTACAGTAAAAAGTGATCTTTCACATTTTTCTAGTTTATTCAGAGCAATATCGTAAACCTTGAATAAGATTCTGGAATCCATGACATTGGAAGTACTTTCAAGAACCAGAGAAAAGTCATGATATTACAAGAAATATTTGAATTACTTAATATTTATCATAGATTGAGGAGTGTGGTTCAGTTGTCCACCATTTTTAAATTAATGAATCAAAAACAAGAAAATTGTATGCTATCTATTGGTCTATATATTGATTCTTCATGAGAAAAATTAAATATTCTAAAATACCTATTCTTTGCAATGTTATCCGTTGCTTGTCATGATACATGCAGATAAAAGCCTTTGCATAGTCTAAAACACAGACTTTTCTGGTATTCTCTCCTTTCAGCTGAGTTCCATCTGACAACACCAATAATATCCCTAGTTCCACATCCTATTCTGAATCCTACATGAATTCCTAGTAGGTTTCTGTCAGTGTACTATTGACAATATTTTTTAAATATCTTCTGAACAATTTCACTTATATATGATAGTAATGATAGTGTTTGATGATTTCTGCATTTAGTTGTATAGGCTTAATTTGGAATGGGTGTTCATATGGATCTCTTCCACTAAAGCATTGATGATGAACAAGTGTGGTTCTATAGGATAAGTATTTGATCACAAGGTCCGTTTGAACTGAAAGGTTCGTTCAAACAGACCTTGTGATCAAATACTCACCAGCCACTCCTCAGAGAGTCAAACTCACTAACTGCTACTCAGAGGAAATCCTGTATGTCAGAACTGACTCGATGACACTTAAGAATAACAACAAAAACTTTCTCAGGAGTCCTTGTAGCAGCAGTTAGAGTCCACCAGCCCTCTTTGGAGAAAGATGAAGGTTTCTGCTTCCATAAAGATATAGAGCTTCAAAAACCTTATGCAGTTATGAATCAGAACAGACTTGAAAGCATACAACTGTCTCTACCATGTTCTGCCAGAAAAACAAACAAATCTGTGTTGGAAGAAGTACATCCAGAATGCTTCTTAGAAGCCAGGATGGGTAGACTTCATCTCTAATACTTTGGACATATTATCAAGTGGAACCAATCCCTGAGAAAGGACATCATGCTAGGTAAAGTGGGGAGTCAGCAAAAAAGAGGAAGATGCCCAATGAGATGGATTGTCATAGTGGCAAAAGGAATGGTCACAATAATAATAATGATTGTAAGGATGGTGCAACCTGTGTTTAAGTTTGCTTTGAGTTAGCAACAGCAAAAAATATATAATACAGACATTATATAAAATATGTGTTAATCTACTTTTTATGTTATGACTTCTAGTCAAGAGAAGGCTATTGTAGTTACAACTACAATTGGCCATTGAAGAATGTATGGATCATTCTTCAATGGCCAGTTGTTGTTGTTGTTGTTGTTAAGTGCCATAGAGTCGGGTCCGACCCATAGCG
>NW_006408818.1:790204-797942 GCF_000296735.1 Chrysochloris asiatica
CCTCTTCACTTTCAACAAGCAAGGTTGTATCATACAGTAGTTAAATGGAAATATAAGAAAGGACGTTGCTAATGTGGAATGGGAAGGCACATGTTTTAAATATATAAAAGTTTGATATATCTTTCTATTTTTAAGCTATCTATTTTTAAACTACATCTTAATATAATTATGTTGTTGTTATAATTTGCCATTGACTATGCTCCTGACTCATGGCAGTTCCTTGAACAGCAAAAGGAAATGTTGGTAATTGTCTGACATAATTCAGAAATATGTCATCAGGCCTTTCTTCTGCAATGTAATTCTACTACCTGAAATTTTTAGGAAACAAATAAAGGTAGAAATGGATTGGGTGACATAAAATGGACTATGTCCTAAAATTGAAAGCATGAAAAAAGTTACAATTTTTAAGCATAGTTAATATTATATTATTATATCAGGTCTGACAGTGTGCCACTGCTACTAAGATTTTCAACTACTAAATATTTGGAAGTAGTCCATCCCTCCTTTTTCCAAGTTTGTCATCATCTAGAAGCTCAGCTGAAACCTGTCCCCCACCGGTGGCTCTGCTGGCATCTAAACACTGGTGGTATAGACTCCAGAATCACAGCATCATGCAAGCTACCACAGTATGACAAACTGACAGGTGAGTGGGCACAATTCAAAATGAAGAGAATATAAAGGATATAAGCATCCTTTAATAACTAGGGCATGGAATGTGAGGCATGAAACTAGGAAAACTGAAAATTGGCAAAGGTGAACTAGAACACATAAACAGCTATTTCATAGGCATTAGTGAGCTGAAACAAACTGGTTGGCATTGGTCATTTTGAACCTGACCATCACATGGTTTACTATGTTGGGAATGACAAATTGAAAATGAATAACATTACATTCATCATAAAAAAGAACATACCAATATCTGTCTTGAAATACACTGCTAACTGTGATAGGAAATTATCCATAGACATAGATGGAAGACCAGTTAATACCATTATTATTCAAATGTGCACACCAACTACTATAGGCAGTGATGATAAGTTTAAATAATTCTACCAGTTTCTTCAAGGAGCACTGGTAACACAGTGGTTATGAGCTGACCTGCTAACCACAAGGTCAGCAGTTTGAATTTACCAGTTGCTTCACAGGAGAAACCTGAGGATTTATGCTCCTGTACAGGGCCTTAATAAGTCAGAAATGCACACAACCACCACCACCTTCTTCAGTCTGAAGTTGATCAAACATGCAATCAAGATATATTGATAATTACTGATGATTGTGATGTAAATGTTGCAACTAAAGAGGAATGATCAGTAGCTATGGCTACATAGTAGCTATGGCCTTGGTGATAGAAATTATGTTGGAGATTACATGATAGCCTTTTGCAAGACCAATGACTTCTTCATTAAAAACTCCTTTTTTTAACCAATATAAAAGGTTAACTATAAACATGGACCTCACTAGATGAAATACACAGAAATCAAATTGACTATATCGGAAAGAGACAGTGTAAAAGCTCTGTGTCATCAGACAAAACAAGACTGGTGCAATTGCCCACATACAAGTTCAGGTTAAGGGTGAAGAAAATTAAAACAAGTCCAGAAGAGCCAAAATATGACCTTGAACCATCCACATTTAGAGATCATCTGAATAGGAGATGTGACAAATTAGACACTGAAGACTGAAGACCTTAAAAACTGTGAATGACATCAAGAACATCATAAAGGAAGAAAGCAAAAGATCATTAAGAAGTCAAGAAAGAAGGAAAAGACCAAAGTGGATTACAGAAGAAACTCTGAAACATATTCTCCAGCATAGAGCTGCTGAAGCAAATGCAAAGAATGAGGAGGTAAAAGAACTGAATAGAAAATTTCAAAGCCCAATTTAAGAAGACAAAGTCAAATATCACAACAAAGTGTCTCAAGCTCTCAAGTTAGAAAACAAAGAGGGAAAAACATGCTCAACATTTCCCAAGCTGAGGGAATAGAAGAAAAAATTCAACCTCAACTTACAGTATAGAAGGATTCAATCAGTATATTATTGAATGATGCAGAAAGCATCAAAGGAAGATGGAAGGAATACACAGTCACTGTACCAAAAAGAAAGCATTGTTATGCAACCGTTTCAAGAGGTAGCATATGATCAAGAGCCAGTGATACTGAAGGAAGAAGTACAAGGTGCACTGAAGGCATTGGCAAAGAATAAGACACCAGGAGTTGATGGAATACAAATTGAAATCTTTCAACAAACTGATGTAGACACTCACTTATCAATGCCAAGAACTTTGAAAGGCAACTACCTGGCCAACTGGCTAGAAGTGATCCATATTTGTGCCCTTTCCACAGAGAGGTGACCCAATGGAATGTGGAAACCAATAATATCACTAATATTACTTGCAAGTAAAATTTTGCTAGAGATCATTTTAAAATGGCTAGACTTTGTCTCTCATCCTTTGGACATTTTGTCAGGAGGGTCCAGTGCCTGGAGAAGGAGATCATGTTTAGTAAAGTGGAGGATTAGAGAATAAGAGGAAGAATGCCAACGCAATGGATTGGCACAGTGGCAGCAGCAATGGGCTCAACCCTAGCAATGATTGTGTGGTTGGTACATGACCAGGCAACATTTCATTCTGCTGTCCACAGAGTCGCTATCAGTCATTACCAACTTGATGGCACCTAACAACAACAACAACGTAACAGATACCTTTACTAAATTTAGCATTTGTTATATAAAATGAGGTTAGTGTTTAATAATAATATACTCATATTCCTATCTTTACAATCCGTAAGAAGTGCTTGTAAAGCCATTTGAAAAATGGTGGCTGTACCTAGACACCCTTTTGGCCATATTTATCATAATTGCACCTTTTGGGCCATATGCACCTTTTCGGCCATAGTTACAAAAAGCAATTATTAAATATAAATAAGAATACAATTGATGATCCATTTAGTTTATCAATATTTTTTTCTAAAGTTCATGTTTTGTTTTACATTGCTATGTCACTGTTTTAGAATGTAGCCTAGTCTTTCACTTGCTGATATACCACTCTGCTGATGACATTCATTTTGTTCCTATTCTTCTTAGTAAGTAGATCCTTTTGGGCATTTATTTGCATAAGATAATGAAGAAGGATTAAAGAGGAATTAAGAACAATGTTATTACCATATCCCCTCCCCTTCTGTGGCCTTACACTTCTGACATCGGTATAGGCGGATTTAGTTTTCTTCACATTATAATACCAAATTAAAAAGCAAAAGAAACAGGGGTGATTTAAAAAGGGGATTGTTCCAGTTATTCTTTGAAGAAATGTATATACCTACATCAAAAAAAATTTGTTATCTACCAAAGGAAAAACACTTTTATATATTTCATGAAATTCCCTGAAATTGCTGTTGGTTACATGTTACAGAGCATAGTCATCACTTAATCAAAAGAAATTAGAAATATTTTTAAATCACTAACAGCATTCTATTTTATAATTCTACTCACTGCATTTTAAAAATCTCTCCCATTTTAATTTGCATTCACTTCTTCTAAGTCAACATGTTTTGATCTTGTGGTAAATGTTGTTTATAACCTGAAGGTGATTATAAAACTACATCCTACTTATTACTTAATAGATCTTCAATTTAGAATCAGTGCACTCAATTTATCTCCACTAGATCTAAACAAATACTGTATTATAAAGGTCAGATTTGACTGGCAGAAGTAAACAAGTAACCCTAATAAAATTTCATTAAGAAGTAGCGTTTTTCTCCCTTCAGCTTCTGAGTGAACTTGCTTTTAGAAATAATTTAAGGGAAATTAGATATATATGAATGTATTTGGCAAGTCTTATTTACCAATGCAAAATAATTTGTTTAGAATTAGGTGAGATGAGATTACTATTTTTTCCCATGATGTGTATGTATACTGTTGTTGCTACTGCCCTCAAGTTGGTTCTGACTCATAGCCACCCTGTGTTTGGTTTCCAATGTTGTAAACATTTGCAGGAAAATAAAGCCTCTTCTTTCTCCAGCAGACAAGCTGGTAGACTTGAACTTCCAACACTGGGGTTTGGAACTCAATGCTTATGCTACAGAGGCCTGTGCTCAAACGTATACAAAATGTATGTTTGGTAGGATGGAATGTCAGAGAAAAAGAGAAAGACACCCAGCGAGATGGATTGGCAAAGTGGCAGGGTCAATGGGCTCAAGAGTGGCAACACTAGTGAGGTTGCCCAGGATCGGACAGTGTTTGTTCTGCTGTGCATAAGGTCGCTATGAGTTGGACTGACTCGATGGCATATATATATATATATACATGTGTATATATATATACTGTTGTTGTTGCTAGGTGCCGTGGAGTCGGTTCCGACTCATAGCGACCCTGTACAGGGTTTCCGAGGCTGTAAATCGTTATGGGAGCAGAAAGCCTCATCTTTCTCCCGCGGAACAGCTGAGCCCGATTCATAACCACTACACTACCAGAGCTCCTATATATAAATATCTCAATTGCATATATGCTTTCATTTTGCAAGATTACTATAAATAATTATAAATGAATAGCTCTGGAATAAAAATAAGTAAATATTGTTGTTGTTGTTAAGTTCCTCCGAGTTTTTCTGACACATAGTGACCCTGTGTGGGGTTTCCGAAGAGCAGCTGGTAGATTGAACTGCCATTCTAGTGGCTCACAGTGCAATGGTGATACAGCAGTGCCACATTGTTGTTGTTAAGTGCCGTCGAGTCATTAGAAATCTGAAAAATAATTGTTGTTGTTGTTAAGTGCTCAGAAGTCAGTTTCAACCCATAGCGACCCTGTATAGCGTTTCCGAGGAGCGACGGGTCAGCTTGAACTGCCCACCTCGCAGTTCAAACCGGCTTTGCAGTCTGGCGCATAAACCCCCGGCACCACACACTATGTATATAAATTCAACACAAAATATGTTTATGCAATGATAAAGTGTAAGAAAAAATCAAAGACCTTCAGTTGTTGTTAGGTACCATTGTGTCAGTACTGACTCATAGTAACTCTATGTACAAGAGAAAGAAACACTGCCTAGTCCTGCGCCAGCCACAGGATCATTGCTACATTTGTGCTTAAGGCTGCCCTACTGTGCCATTCCATCTCCTTGGTGATCTTCCTCTTTCTCCCTGACACTGCACTTGACCAAACATGATATTCTTCTCCAGCGACTGGTCCCTCCTGATAATATTTATGAAGTACCAGAGACAAAGTCTAGCTATCCTGTCTTCCAAGAACATTTTGGCTGTACTTCTTCCAATACAGATTGATATCATTGCTGATGTGCAATGGATCTTGGCTAAAAACAGAGAATATCAGAAAGAGGTTTACCTGTGATTTATTGACTATGCAAAGGCTTTCGATTGTGCGGATCATGATGAACTATGGACAACATTGCGAAGTATGAAGTATGAGTATTCCAGAACACTTAATTTTGCTCATGAGGAATCTACCTGGACCAAGAGGGAGTTGTTCAAACAGAACATGGGAACACTGAATGTTTTAAAATTAAGAAAGGTGTGCAACAAGGTTGTATTCTTTCACCATACTTATTCAACCTGTATGCTGAACAAATCATCTGAGAAACTGGGTTATATGGTCTTTGATCTTCAGTAAGCATTTTAAGTTCACTATCCCTTTAGCAAGCAAGGTTGTATCATCTGAATAGTGCAGGTTGTTAATGAATTTTCTTCCCATCCTGATGACATGCTTTCCCTCATATAATCCAGCTTCTTGGATTATTTGCTCAGCATACAGATTAAATAAATATGAAGAAATAATACAACCATGATGCACACCTTGTCTTATTTCAAGCCATTTGCTGTTCCTTTGTTCTGTTGCAACAACTGCCTCTTGCACAGGAACAATTAAGTGTTATAAAATACTCATTCTGTGACATGCTGCCCATAGCTTGTCACGAACCACACAATCAAAACCTTTGTGTAGTCAATAAAGCACAGGTAATATCTTTCTGGTATTCTCTGTTTTCAGCCAAGATACATCTGATGTGAGCAATGATGCCCTTAATTCCATGTCCTCTTCTCAATCTGGCTTCAACCTCTCGAAGTTCTCTGTCAATGTATGCTTAAAGCCATTTTTGTATTATCTTTTGCAAAATTTACTTGCAGGCAATATTAATGATATTGCCAATGATTCTCACATTCCATGGGTCACATCTCTTTGGAATGGGCCCAAATATGGATCTTTCACCATCAGTTGGCTAGGAAGCTGTCCTTCAAATTTCTTGGCATGGATGCGTGAGTGCCTCTTGTGCTTTTTCAGTTGGTTGAAATTTTTCAATTTGTATTCCATCATTTTCTCAAGGCTTGTTGTATGTCAATGCCTTCAATGCACCTTGGACTTCTTCAGGATTATTGGCTCTTGATCATATGCTACCTCTGGAAATCATTGCATAACACCAGAATACTGTGAGATATAGTGCTGTAAGATGAGTCCCTCAGGTTGGAAAGCACTCAATACACAATTGTGAAAGAGCTACCTCTTCAAAGTAGAGTTGACCACGATTATGCAAATGCCATAATCTTTTGGGACCTTCATTTGCAGATGAAAAACAACTCAAAATGAAGAGAAACATTTGCAAACATCCATTATAATCAGAATTTAATATACAAAGTATGAATCTATGAAAATTGAAAGTTGTAAGAAATAAAAAGGAATGCCTAAATATTGACATCTTAGGCACCAATCAGCTGAAATCAACTGGTATTAGCCATTTTGAAGCAATCATAGGGTTTACTATGCTAAGAACAACACTTTGAAGTGGAAAGCATTACGTTCTTCATCAAAAAGAGCATTTCAAGATGTATCTTGAAGTCCAATGCTGTGTGTTATAGAACAATATTTATATGACTATAAGGAAGGTCACTTAATTCTACTGTTTTCAAATTTATGCACTGATCACCTATCACATAAAGTCAGTGATTATGAAATTGAAGAATTCTACCAACTTCTTCAGTCTGAAGTTGTTTTCACCTTCTGGCACTATATTTGACAAAATTTCACTGTAGTTCATAATCTTTTCAGTGACAAAACATTCAGAAGTAGTTAGTTCCTTCCTCTAGTCTGTCATTGCTGGGAAGCTCTTATGAACCCCTTTCACCATGGGTGACCCTTCTGGGACTTAAAATATCTGTGATAATAATGTATCCAACATTACATTAACACATGAGACAAAATGACAGATGAGCAGTTGATTATATTCTAATAGTAATAAAAAATATATAATTCAAGTAAGCTCTAAACCAAAAGCCATACCAATTGCTCTTGATTCTAATCCAACTTGCAATTATATTAGGTGCCATGAGGACAGTTTTGACTCATATGCAACCCTATGCATAACAAAAGGAAACACTGTATGGCCATGCTCTGTCCTCACAGTGCTGCCACACTGTCAGTCCATCTTCTTTGTTTTCACTGACCCTCCACTTTACTAAGCATAATGTCCTTTTCCAGGACCTCATCCTCTCTTAGAGCTTGTCCAAACAATGAGAGGTGAAGTCTCACCATCCTTGCATCTCACCATCCTTCCTGGCTGTATTTTTTCCAAGACAGACTTGTCTGTTTTTCTGGCAGTCAATCGTTCTTTCAATATTCTTCTCCAACACCATAATACAAATGCATCAATTGATATATTTTGCAATCAAGATGTATTGATAATTTCTAGTGACAAGAGTGTTGGCTCAGTAGTTGGAAAGCATGCATTTCATGCTTTAGA
>NW_006408818.1:798517-832711 GCF_000296735.1 Chrysochloris asiatica
GTCTGCCTCTCCTTCTTCCTTGCCTGTTTTAGTCTGGATACTCAACGGAAACTTTTTCATCATGGGTGACCATGCTGTAATTTAAATGCCAGTGGCATATCTTCTCGCAAACAAGCCGCCACTGTACAACAAATTACAGATGAGTGGTGGTATCCAATTATAACAATGCATATGTTTCAGAATAAAACTGTGTTTCATAGGGTTTCCAATAGTTGTCATGTTTGGAAGCAAGTTCTAAGCATATTTAAAAGACTGTATTATTCTGACACTTTTATAGTGGTATTTTCTTTTCTTATTTTTGTAGGTAGACCCATAAATATAATTTTCTTTCTGTAAATGAAGCTGGCTTCCTTGCCAAATCTTCTTTTTCTTCTTCTATATAATGACCAATATAAACAGAGTTTAACCTCACTATATAATCCTTTCTTGAAAGACTTCAATTTTTATTCCATCTCCTGGACACTTATTTTTTTACAATTCCCTCAATACGCCTTGGGCTTCCTCTTTCAGTATCATTGGCTCTTGATCACATGCAATGTCTTGAAACAGTTGAAAATATAACCACTTCCTTTTGGTACAGTGGCTCTGTGTATTGCTTCCATCTTCTTTTGATGCTTTCTGCATCATTCAATAATTTGACCAGAGAATCCTTCAATAACAAAAGCCAAGGCTTGAAATATTTCTCTAGTTCCCCCTACTTGAGAAATGCTATACATGTTATTCCTTTTTGGTTTTCTGACTCCAGATCTTAGCATATTTTGTTGTAATATATGACTTTATCTTCTCAAACTGACCTTTGAAATTTTCTGTTCGGCTATTGTACCTTCTCAACTGATGAAGATCAAAGAGCACAGCCTTCAGTATGGATTTCAGCTCAATGTAAATAAAACAAAAATATCATAGCTTAACCAGAAGAAGAAAGAAGAGGAACAAAAGAGTAATCTGATACAATTTGATGAACTTGACCTACACCTATGGATGCAGTAGCTAAAAAGAAGCAACAAATCCTTAAAGCAAGGATCATTCCCACCCCTTCCATACACAGAGTAGACAGGGATGGGCAACTTGGACATTGACTACCCAAAATGGGGGGGGGGGGGGGGGGCTACAAAGGCAAGAAGTGACTGGCTTAAAAGCTTTCAAGAGGGAGCCTAGATTCAGAGGGAATGAAGGAAGTTAGAATCTCTACTGAGTAGTATACAATCTGTCTAGGTGGGGCTGATGAAATGAAATGCGGATGGGTCTCTTGTGATACAATATTGAATAATTGCTATCAGGACTGATTGTGAGGGTTGTAAATGTAAAGGTAGACATTTTGTAGCAAGGAGGGGCATGATTAAGTTTTCAGCCTAGGAGCGGAGGTCCCTGGGACCATGAAGGGAGAAGACCGGAGAGTAGAACCCTACCCAGAGAAGCAGTGATACCTGAGACGGAGGCAAAGAAGATAACTTGGAGAGATGGAGCAGTTGGGGACTTTAGACACAGAGAGGGAGAGGGGCTAGGTGCTGACGACCAGGGGGCAGGCTTGTAGTGTATACACTTTGCTTGGTTGATAATGTATTGAGGGGATTGCAACCATGGCAATGAAATGATATACGCTAGGATGAATGTAAAACTAATTTCTCCCATGTAAATTATCACATATTTCACAATAAAATATTTTTTAAAAAATCCTCAACACTGGACCAATAAACAACATTCTTATCAATGGAAAAAAGACTGAACTTGTCAAGGACTTCATTTTTCTTGGATCAACCATCAACACTCATGGAAGCAGCAGTCAAGAAGTCAAATGACGTATTGCATTAGGTAAATCTGCTGCACAAGACCTTTTTAAAATGTTGAAGAGCAAAGATGTCAGCTTGAGGACTAAGGTGTGCCTGACCCAAGCCATGGTATTCTCAATAACCTCATATGCATGTGGAAGCTGGACAGTGAGTAAGAAATACTGTAGAAGAATTGATGCTTTTGAGTTGTAGCTTTGGAGGAGAATATTGAAAGTGCCATGGGATGCCAAAAGAACCAACAAATTTGTGTTGGAAAAAGTGCAGCCAGAGTGTTCCTTGGAGGCCAGGATGGCCAAACTTAATCTCTCATACTTTGGACATATTGTCAGGCAGGACCAGTCACTGGAGTTTGGTAAGTTGGAGGGTCAGAGAAAAAGAAGAAGACCCTCATCAATATGCATTGGAAAAGTGGCAACATCAATGGGCTCAAATATGGCAACAGTTGTGAGGTTGGCCAGGATCAGGCAGTGTTTAGTTCTGTGCATAGGGTCACTATGATTCAGTACCGACTTGATGGCACCTAACAACAACAATATAATCCTTGTCTCTAATTGTGAACTTCATTGAAGTACATACTTCTAATATTATCCTCTTCTTTCATTCACCATGCTACAGAAAAAAACAAGTATTTTATCTGCTGCCAATTATCAGATAATCATTGATTTCATGGAATTTTAGAGAAGAAGCAATTTATAAAGATAAAATTAAAAATTGTTTATGTGACTGTTATTAGGAAACTTTAAACTATTTTACTAGCATAGTGGTTACAAATCGGGCTATGAACCACAAGGTTAGCAGTTCAAAACTACCAGCTGTTCCATGGGAGAAAGATGAGGCTTTCTGCTCCCATAAAGATTTACAGGCTCGGAAACCCCGTACAGGGTTGCTATGAGTCAGAACCGACTCAACAGCACATAACCACAACCATCACCACCACCATAATTTAATTTTAAATGAAAGTTTCATTGGGTGTAGAAAGGGTGGGTGACAAAGATTCCTATTGTAGTCAACAAAGCAGTGTGTTTGACATTTGTGGAGGAATATAGTGGGCAAGTTTAAAATACTGGATATACCGATTACTTTACAAAATTCCTCATTCATTTACTTTATAAATACATTTAGTAATCTTTGAAGCAGTACCCATCATGTTTTATTGTAGGAGAGACTGAATATTACTTTCTGAAATAAGGATTAGAAAAGGGTATAAAGGATGGGAGAATTTCCCCCATGAATCTTCCATGCTTGAGGAGTCCAGCTCTAGTTTCCCCAGAAGAATTTATATATGAATAAGCAGTGCTTGGCCACAATTTCTATAGGATACATCATTTTATTACAATGAACCATATTTTCCTTTCCTGGAAAAAGCATAGTTATCAGTGTTGTTGTTGTTGTTGTTGCTGTTATTGTTTCAGTGAAGTTTTACCTGAGTACAAAGTGTCACCATATGTACTCTTGTACTTTCAACAACACATGCATGAGTCCTTGCCTTCCTGAGAGTATCTTCTATATTCATCATAGACTTTCAATTCTCTGTCTCTATAACGTTCCCCTTCTAGGGATCTACCACACTACCAATATGAAATGTGGCCTATACTGATTCCTGTGCCACCTATCTTTCCTCCAACATGATGATAATGGATGTTTCATACTTTTAGCTGCCTACAACTTCTCTGAAGATGATTGGGTTAGAATTCGGTAGCTCATGGTACTATATGAATGGATAGGGAGGGGAGAAGGAGGTCATGATAATTGTTTTGACCCCATTTATCTTTCTCGGTGATGGTTATACTTCTTTTCTCCTAAATTATCTAAGGGCAGATACAGCCTACAATCTGGATTATAAATTTTCTTTTGAAGACTGTAGAGTCTACTTTCACATGAGAAATTATATTTCACCTGTTAACATTATTCTTGTCCCTACTTCTAGCAAAATAAATCACTCTACCTTCTAAGACCAACTTCTTCTTTAAACAATTTTTTTTATTGTGAATTGAGTGAAAGTTTTACATTTAACAAATAATATACTTTGTTTCATCTCAATGAATGCAATCCCCTTCATGCCACATGTTATCCAGCTTCCTTCCTACAACTCCTAGTTCCATAACACCCACCTTCCCATCCCTTCTCACCTGTGTCCTTAGGTAAATGTTGTCCTTTTGATTTTGAATGCTTGACCATTCCATCATTTCATAGTGAGCATACCTTACTAGAGTTGTTATTCCCCCAATATACCTATTTACTGCTTGTCTGAAAGTTGGATCATGAGGATGCATTCCTTTCCAGACCTGAAAGGTGTTCGAGTGGGCACCATATTCTCAGGTTCCTCCAGTGTCTTTCTGACCATTAAGCCCAGTCTTTGTTTTTTTTTTTTAATAATTTTGAGTTTTATTTCATATATTCTGCTGCTCTATCTGGGACCTTTCAGAGATGTTGGTAATTGTAGCTGGTCTCACAGTTCCGGAGACTGATGTTCACATGTTCCTTCTTGTGAATCTTGGTAATAGTTCTATGATGTTGATATTGTTTCCAATAAATGATGAAGACTTTAAGGCACAACAAAGTTAAGTAGCTTGCTCAGACTTTCATGACAGGTAAGCAGTGAAATTGAATCCAGATCTAATCCCAATGCCTTTGCTATGCCTGACCTGCAGCTAGCACACTCACTTCTGACTCACAGTGATCTGTATAGGGTTCACACCCACAAGGAGCAGATGGTGGGTGTGAACCACTGATCTTTTTTTGAGGGGGGGGCACTAATCTTGTGGTTAGTGGTCCAGTGCTTATCCTATAAAGCTATACTGGTTTCCTTGGAAATTTGGGACTAGAAGAATCTGGAGCCATCTCAACCCAGGAATACATCAGTACTGAATAAAATGCTTGCTCATAAAATAAAAACCTCTTCCAGCTCTGGAATGGTAGTTTCTAGTTTAAAACCTAGAGAATAGGCAAAAGCTTTAGAACCACATATATTGCCAAAGTAGGCTGACTAATGGGCTTCTGTGAATCTGCAAGTAAGTCACTCTCTAGAACTACAAAATTGTTTCTCTGCAAAGTGAGGCATTGTCAAATATCAATGAAAGACTAGATGTAACACTATGTGGAAAACAATAAACTGCTACAGATAGGCAACTAGGAACATATTCTCAGTAGATTTGTTCTTATACCTAAGATCAAATTTTTGATAACATTTCATTTTTTATCATTCTCAAATAATAATAGTTTCTTGCTCCTTCTTTCTAGAATTTCTCACTGCTTCCAGGACACAAATTATTTTGTTCTCCCTCTGTTCATTAACCCTTCATCCTCCAACTTTTACTATTTCTTTTTCTCATTTTATCAATTATAATTAATATAGTGTCTCAAGGTTCAATCTTTGGAACTCATCTTAATTTATAGTCACTTTTTCAGTAATCTTATAGAGATAACATATGAATGATGACACCTTTATTTACCTCCTATGTGCTGATGACACCTTTATTTACCTCCTATGTGCATAATCATTGGCGTCCTGGTGTGGTGCTGTGTGTTAATGAGCTGGACTGTAAAAAGAGTTTGAAGCAAAAAAGTTAGCAGTTTAAGCTCACCAGCAGCTCCTTGGAAACCCTATACAGGGGTGCTATGGGTGGGAACTGGCTCGATGACACTGAGCAACAGCAGTATAGTCACTGACTGCTAACCTAAAGATTTATAATTCCAGCCCACCAGCTGCTCCTGACAATTCCTATACAAGGTTTCTATGAGTTGGAACTGACTCAAGGGCACTCAACAACAACAACATTTGCTGATGAGTAAGCTGAAACGTTGACTCACATTTAACAGCCCACCAGCTTCTCCACAGGCACACATATCCACATGCTCATACACATGCACATATACATAATCCACTCTCCCCAAACCTCCTCCTTTGCAATTCTCCTTTTCTCAGTATGCGATAACACCATCCTTCCCATGACTAACACCAGAAAAGGAAAATCAACCGTGATTCGTATCTTTCCCTCACAATCTTTGGCTAATTTTTAAGTGAATCCAGTGCACTCTAACAACAAAATATATACCAGCCTGAGGAGTCCTGGTGTGGCAGCAGTTCAAAACTACCAGCAGTTCCACTTGAGAAAGATGAGACTTTCTGATTCTGTAAAGATTTACAGTCTTGGAAATCCTATGCAGGCTTGGGATGAGTTGCAACTGTCTCCACACACCACCACAACCACCACCAGGTTACATGTATCAATATGCTTACAAGGCTAAAGCTCGATGCTAATTTCCTTTTGGAACTAAGTCCATGAGAGCCAAAATATGATATTGAGGATGAATTTCAATATCATCTCAAGAAATTATCTAATGCATTAGACACTAATGGACGAAGACCAGAAGTGTTGTAAGCTACTATCAAGAACATCATACAGGAAGAAAGCAAAATATCATTTAGGAGATAAGAAAGAAGGAAAAGACCAAAATAGATGTCAGAATAGATTCTGAAACATGCTTTCTAGTGTAAAAATGCTCAAGCCCATGGGAAAAATGAAAAGATAAAAAGAGCTGAACAGAAAATTTCAAAGGACAGTTCAAATGCAAATTCAAGTATTCTTATGAAATGTACAAAAGCCTGGAGTCAGAAAACCAAATGGGAAGAACATGCTCAGCATTTCTCAAGGTGAAAGAACTGAAGAAAAATTTCAAGAAAAAATCTTATAACATAGTGGACTACAAACTGGGCAGTTAACTGCAAAGGCTGTAAGTAACTCTGGGAGAAAGATGAGGTTTTTTGCCCCAGTAAAGATTTGCTGCCTCAGAAACCCTGTACAAGGTCACTATGAGTTGGAACAAACTCCACAGCATACAGCCACCAACCAACGAACGTGGGCAAAATATTGAATGATGAAGAAAGGATCCAAAGAAAATGGAAGAAATACACATAAATAATTGTACAAAAAGACATGGTCGATGTTCAAACATTTCAAGAATTAGCACATGATCAAAACCCAATGGTACTATGGTATAAGTCTAAGGTGTAATGAAGGCATTCTCAAAGAATAAGACTGTGGAAATTAATGGAATATATGTTGAAATCTTTTCACAAACTGATGGCACTCACCCATCTCTGCCAAGAAATTTGAAAGACAACTACCTGACCAAGTACTGGAAGAGATCCATATTTGTGAACATTCCAAAGAGAGGTGACCAAACAGATGCAGAAATCATTGGACAGTATGATTAATATAGTATGCAGGTAAAATTTTTCTAAAGTTAATTTAAAAATGGCAAGAGAAGTACATAGACATGGAACTGACAGAGGTTGAAGACAGACTTGAACAAGGACAAGGAATGAGGTATATCCTTTCTGACACTGGACAGATCTTGGCTGAAAGCTGTTGTTGTTGTTAAGTACCATCCAGTTGGTTCTGACTCAAATCAATCCTTTATAGGGTTTCTGAGACTTTAAATCTTTGCAAGAGTAGAAAGCCCCTCTTTCTTTTGTAGAGCAGCTGGTGGGTTCAAACTTCTGATCTTGTGGTACATAGTCAAGTGCTTATTGTATGGACCCACTGCACGTCCATGTATATTTATATTGTTGTTGTTGTTAAGTGTCATCGAGTCATTTCTGAATCATAGCAACTCTGTATAGAGTTTATTCAAAGCAACTGGTGTATTTGAACTTCTGACCTTGTTGTCCACAGTCGCGTGCTTACTCTACAGTGCCACACCAGGATTCCATGTATTTATAGAAAGAAGTTTATATATTTTAAAACAAAACAAAACAAAAACGGCTCACACATTTGCAGAGGTGGGAAAGTCACAAGTCTGTGGGTCAGATGAGCCAAGATTGGCAGTTCAGATAGTACGCAGGTAGCTGGATGACTCCCAGGATCGGCAGGTAATAAAGCTGGCCACAGGCTCAAGCACAAAAATTGGAGGTCACATGGAGAGCCAGATGCACGATTCAGACCAGCCCACAGCCTGTCTGCAGACAGTACCAAAAAGGTTATTGCCTTGTCAGGGTCTGACCTCGACATAGTTATGTTGTTCACGAGTGTTTGGTTCACGAGGAGGGGAGATCCAGCAGCAATAGGGATAGCGAAAGAATACACAGACAAACAGAAGAAGGGAGACAATGAGGCACGCCAAAGCCAGGGTGGATACATCACTGGTGGGCAGGCTCGGGACTACAGGCATCATGGCCTCTGCAGGCAGCAACTCACTGCCCTGCAATCTTTACTGCATGCCTTCCAACCCATAATGCACTGCAATCGTTACTCCATGCCTTCCAACCAGTAATGCACACCTGGGGAGGCTCGGGCTTCTGCTTTATTCAGGGGAGGAGCTTCACACCAAGCGGGGAGGGATCTTTACAGAAGAAGAATGGTATTATTCAGACAAGACAATCTTTAAGATAAATTAAGCCAGTAAACCTTACTTAAACCAATATTCCTTTCTTCCTTACTGGGTTTAACCTTCACTTGGATCAAACTGATTGAACCCAGGGTGGTCCGAGGGCGTTGTCCCCATTGTCCTTAATCCTGTATTCCCAGAATTTACTGCTCCACCCCAAGTGAATATACCCCGGGCAGTTCCTCTCCAGAGCCTCCCTGCTTAATCCCAGTAAACCTGTCCTTGTTCGTCCTCTGAGGAAGTTTTACTGCCTTGATTCTAGGGGGAAAATCTTGACCTTAGAAATTTAGGGGAATATTGCATTTCTCTGTGGACATCCAGGGCTCATGTTTGGAATTAAATAAATATGACTAAACAATTTGATGAAAAACAATTTGCTATTCACTGCCAAGTGACTAGATCTGTTACACTCAGGCCTATAGGGCCTCGAACCTCTGCACAGTCTGCAACATTGCCTATACTTTATTTAATGTCCAAAGGCTTTTGAATGTGCAAATAAATACTCTGGATTACTTAACTGTGCTCACGAAGAACCTAGATACACAGACCAAGAGGCAGTTGTTGTAACAGACTAAGTGGATGCTGAATGTTTAAAATTAGGAAAGGTATGTGCCAAGGTTGTCTTCTTTAACCATACTTATTCAGTCTGTATGCTGAACAAATAATCTGAAACTCTAGATTACATGAAGAAAAATGAGGGTTGGAGGAAGTCTCACTGATGACCTGTGATGTACACATAATACAACCTTGCCTGCTTTGTGCGAAGAGAACTTAAAATACCCACTGATGAAGATCAAAGACTACAGCCTTTGGTATGGTTACACTGCAGTGTAAATGAAACAAAAAATCCTCACCACTGGATCAATAAACAACATCCATATAAATGGAGAAAAGATTGAAGTTGTCAAAGACTTTATTTTGCTCTGATTAACCATCAACGCTCAGGGAAACAGCAGTCAAGAAATCCAATGACATATTGCATTAGGCAAATCTGCTGCACAAGAACTTTATAAAGTGTTCAAGAATAAAGATGTCAGTTTGGAGACTAAGGTGTACGTGAACCAACCCATGGTATTTTCAATAGCCTCAGATCTATGTGCAAGATGGACAGTGAATAAGGAAGACATTCAAAGAATTTGATTTAAGTATTTGAACTATGGTTTTGGAGGAGAATATTAAAATTACCGTGGACTGCCAAAAGAACAAATCTCTGTTGGAAGAAATATAGCCAGAATGCTCCTTGGAAGACAGGATGGCCAGTCTTTGTCTCTCATACTTCAAACATATTACCAGAAGTGACCAATCCCTAGACAAGGGTATCATGTTTGGTAAAGTGGAGGGTCATAGAAAAAGAGGAAGACCCCCAACAAGATGAATTGGTAAAGTGGCAGCATCAATGGGCTCAAGCGTGGCAACAATTTTGAGATTTGAGTTGGGTTTTATTCTGTTGTGCTTCGATTTGCTGTGAGTCAGTTCAGACTTGATGGCACCTAACAACAACATCGAAGAGGAGGACCGTAATGTGACGGATAGACACGGTGGCTCCAGCAGTGGTGTGAAATGCAATAACACTTTTGAGGCTGGTCAGGAGTGTGCAGTGCTTTGTTCTGTTGTTCACAGAGTCGCTGTGAATCTGCACTGACTCAATAGCACCTAACAACAATGCACTCCAAAGTGGTCATTATTACCCAATTACAATGATTTGCAAATCACATGGTTTTGTCTGCACGTACTACAAGTCTGCACATTTGTTTTTGCTGCTGCTGTTGTATTTTCGTCACGGACTTTGTTAAATTTACTGTTGTTTTAGCTACAAAATTATGCTTATCAGCCTTTGTGAGCCTACCTCAATAGCTTCTTTGAGAATGAATTAGTAAGTAAAGAAAAGGAAGGAGAAAAATCAAAAAGTCTTCCACTCAGTTACTAACATTGTTGTAACTAACAATGTTATAATTCAGTATTGACGGATTTTACAAAACAGTTCTTGTTAGTGTTCAGATAATCTAAGAAATACTACATTTGAGCAATTTACAACTCTATCGCATATTTTTCCATGATAAAAGTTGATAATAGGCATTCATCAGGATTCTATATAGTCTGTAGTCCTGGTGTGGCACTCTAGGGTATCCAGTGGTCGGCAAAGTTGGTTTGAACTACAAGGTCAGCTCTTCAAATTCACCATGGGCCCTAAGAGTCAGAAGCAACTGGATGTCACTTAACAACAACAACAATAGTTTGGTACAGAAGGAGGTTAAATGTGAGGTGAGGGTGGTGTCAGTTGGTAAAGTAACTCAGGGTGTCACCCACCAGAGTATACTTTTTAGGGATGGATGATTTGTTAGATTATTTAATGCTATATTGTTCCACTTCATTTTAATATTAAATTAAATGCATATCCAAATACACCTGCTCATCTTGAACTAACAGCTCTCCATTAAGGACAAATATATCACACAGATGCCTTTTAAATAATTAATAATAACATAAAAAAAACAACAACACAGCAACATCAAACGAAACCAAAATGCAATATAGTTACAAGCTGCATCAATAAAAATGTAAATCTTAGCCAAAGACATTTCATAACAAAAGTCTTTAAAATGAAAGACTTATATCACAAAGCACACAACAAAAATGCTGGCAAACTTTATTTTAAAGAATTTCCTGTTGCTTCATAGTTCCCATAATGCCCATTCCCTATCACCATCTTTTTCTTCATCCCATGAATCTCCCTTTCTCAGTTTAGCTCTGGATTTGATTTCATTTCCCTTCTTTAGTATTTCTTTTACGAATTATTGTTAAGGGTATTGACATTTTTACTTTTGTTCTTCCTTCTGTTATTTCACCAACAGACTTTCATAAAAAACCTTCTCGTTTACCATATTGTTTTCCACCTAACCAATGACAGAGTCATGGCTAAAACATTTTTGTAATGCCCTTTGTTGAAATACACTGGTATTTCACCTTTCTCATTACTTTATCTTCATGCCTTGTGTATCACAACTACATCATGTAATCAGACTCTTGGCATCAGAATTCCATCAGTCTGCCAGAGACCAAAGTGTGAACTAATTTTTTGTTTTTTTTTGGGGGGTAGGGAGACAAATTGTGCATGATTTGAATACAAGATACTTTAGCTACATTTGCAAACTGAGAGCAAAACTGATTTCATATACTCAAAACCAAAACAAAAAAATAACAACAATAAAAACACAAAGCCAAATAAAAAAACTACATACTAACCTGTTGACTAAAGATTAGAGAATCCCAGCTTGGAAAAATGCATGTAGATTTCATCTGTAAGTAAATGAGAATTCTGTAATACTCCACCAAAGAAAACAGATGCCAGCAGTTCATTTCCTAAATCTTCTCACTATGGTAAATCATGATTCAGCATTTCCCAGAATGAAAGTTTAAAATGTTTATAATATTGTAATTTACTAACATCAGGAGGATGTTGAATATCATCAGCATATCAGAACCACCTGTGTTCACTTTTGCTATTAGAATTAAATAATTGGATCTCCACGAATAAGCAAGAAATATGTCCTCAGTGATTTTACAATTCCTTATTTTAAGCCATAGCAGCTTACTGTTCACAAGAATTTTAATAAAAGAAAATCAATAGCACAATTCTAACCACACTGGACTCTAAAGTCTTGGGGCAAGATTTCAAATTGTGCTAAAAATATTTGCAGTGCTTGCTCCAAATTTCTGTATGAATTTCTCCCTCAAGTACAATTTTACCTTATCAAAATTTCAGCCAACAGCAAAGAGTTTCGTGTGAATGTATATGAATAAGACGCATGATAAAGTATGACTATATTCTGTTTCTGATATTAACTACTTTCAAGGAATGAATGGTGTTTACAAAAAATATATGCTGAAGCCCTAACTCTGGTACCTGTGAATGTGATCTTATTTGGAAATAGGTTCCCTGAAGATATTACCAGTTAAGTTAGCATGCAATCATACTGAAGTAGGAAGTGTCATAATTTAATCTGAATGTTGTCCTAGTGAAAAGGATATACTGAAACCAAACCAAACCAATCTATTGACTAGATGCCATTGACTCAGTGACTCTGTAGCACAGAACAGCTGCTTCACAGACTGCCTCATCTGTTTCCTGAAGAACAGCTACTAGGTTTGAACTACTGACCTTTAGGTTAATAGCCTAAAACTTAACCCAAAGGATATCCTGTTTGGTAAGGTGGAGGGTCATATAAAAAGAGGAAGACCCCCAACAAGATGGATTGGCCAAGTGGCAGCATCGATGGACTCAAGAGTGGCAACAGTAGTGAGGATGGCCCAGGATTGGGCAGTGTTTCATTCTGTTGTGCATAAGGTTGCTATGAGTCAGTACCAACTGGATGGCTCCTCACAACAACAAACTGGGCCCTGGTGGGGCACTGTGGCATACATACCGGATTGCAAGATCGATTTGAACCACAAGTCGCCAGTTGGAACCCATCAGCTCCTCCTGGAAACCCTCTAAAGGTTGCTTTAAGTATGAACTGACCCAGCTGTAGTTAGCAACAACAACAACAACAAATCTGGAATAAGAGACACAGCAACACAGGTATATGATAATGGATTCTATCAGTCAAGGAACTCTTGGGACTACCAGGAACCAGGAGAGTCAAGAAAGACTCTCCTCACAGCTAATGCTTTGATTTGAACTTTTAACCTCCAGAATTCTGAGATAATACATTTCTAATGGAGTCCTAAGGGCTCTGGTAGTGTAGTGGTTACGAATCAGCCTGTGGACCGCAAGGTCAGCAGTTCAAAACTACCAGCTGTTCCGAGGGAGAAAGATGATGCTTTCTGCTCCCATAAAGATTTATAGCCTCGGAAACCCTGTACAGGGTCCCTATGAGTCGGAACTGACTCCACAGCACATAACAACAACAACAACAATGGAGTCCTGGTGTGATGCTGCCAGTTAATATGCTGGAATGCAAGGTTGGTTTGAACGGCAAAGTTAGCATTTCAAGCTCACCAGCCACTCCTCAGAAACCCTATTCAGGGTTGCTATAAGTTGGAACCATCTCAAAAACACTACACAGCAATCTTGTAATCTACCTGGTTCGTGTTAGGTTGTTATAGCAGATCTTTGAAAACAAAGGCAGTTCTGAACACTATAAATATAGTTATTTAAATACATATATATTCTGTGGTTGTGCTTGTCTGTAAAGCACTATCTATGCTTTATATTTTTACCAAGCTATATGACAGTATTTGACTATATAAAATTAGGTCATAAATAGTGTTTTGCCTTAAAAACTAACTGTTCAAAATTGTAGCAAATACATGTAAGGCGGATTAGTTCTCAAAGCCAAATATATATTTCATAAAACATATATTTCCTAACTGTTGTTATTAAGTACTGTCAAGTCAGCTCTGAACTCATAACAACTCTATGTAGGGTTTTCCCAGGAGTTGCTGGTGGGTTTGAACTGTTGATCTTGCAGTTAGCAGTCTAGTATTAATCCTACTGTGCCACACAAGGATTCCAAATATTTCATTAAGTAAGATAATTTCAATATGGCAATAACGCACATTTAACATACTTGCTTGTCACAGAAAGAACCTGTGATAGTGTGATAGTGTGTTTAATAATCATGTCTTCCAAAATATTCATGTCTACCTACAATCTCAGAATATAACCTTGTTTGGAAAAAGGGTTTGAATGGACTTAATGAATTAAGATTCTTCATATGAAAGCATTCTAGAGTTAAGGTGTACCTTAAATCACATGCTTGGTGTCCACCTAAGGAACACCAGAGATTGCCAACATTATTCTTGTGTGCCGCTGAGTCATTTCTGACTCAAAGCAACACTATTGGGTAGATTAGAACTGCTCCAGACCGTTTCCAAGGAGTCCTTGTGTGGCACTGTAGGATAAGCCCTGGACTGTTAACCTCAAGGTCAATGGTTCAAACCCACCAGTCACTCCTTGTAATCCTTATACAGGGTCACTATGAGTCAAAACTGACTCTCTAGCACTTAACAACCCCATTCTTTACAGAAGGCAATTACCACATATTTCTCACCCAATGTAGCAGGTAGGTTTGAAAAATTCATGTTTTGGTTGGCAGCTGATTACTTAATTACAGCACCATCAGAGTTTCTTAGCACAGTTCGTAACCAGCAGAAGTTAGGAGAGAGACATGAAAAAGACTCTCCCTCAGAATCTACAGAAGAAAATACTTCTTCAAACACATTGCTTTCAGATCTCTGCTCTCAAGACTGAGATGATACATTTGTTTTGGTTTTTTTAAAATGCACTTAGTTTGCTTTACTTTGTTTTGGCAATCTTAGGAAACAGATATACTCACTATTAACTAATGAAGGCGACCCCAATGGAATATTCTCAGATACTACTTTGTAAAATCAGTAATCACAATAGAAAGATAAATGGCATCTTGTCTAAAGAGTCTCCTAATTACACCTTAGGATTGTTTTTGTTTGAAACCAAGGGGCACAATAGAATTTAGACACAGATATTACTCTGCTATTTCTGCACACACAATAATTATTGTTTATACCATGTGTTCATGTAAAGTTCCTAGAAGAATAGCTGGCACAGAGCAAGTGCTTTATTAGTTAGGAAAATTCTCACTAAGTACGGAAAAATAAATCCCAAAATCTCTGTGGCTCAATCCACTTTTAAATGTTAAATGTATCTCTTATTTACCTGGGAATATTGGTGTGCATTTGCCTGTCTTCTAGAGAGGTCTTCCTCCAGAGGCTAACTCAGGTACCCAGGTTCTTCCATCAGGTAGTTTCTCCATCAAAGACTCCATCACTTTCAGCATTTTGGATGAACACAGAGAGTGAAAAATAATTTAAAGGGCCCTGATTAGACACATTTTGCATCAGATTTTTCCATATTCTTTTGTCCATAACATTGCCATGCTGTTTTGTTAGATGCTTTAGAGTTGGCTCTGATGCAAAATGTACAACAGAGGGCAAAACAGCAGCATATTCACATCTTTACCCTTGAGCCCAATTCTATTGCTTCTATGCCAATCCCTTTTGGTGAGATCTTTGTCTTTTATGCTGACCCTACACTTTATCAGCAGATGATATAATCTTGCTTGCTGAAAGAGAAGAGGACTTAAAACATTTACTGATGAAGATCAAAGATCACAGCCTTCGGTATGGATTAAATCTCAATGTCAAGAAAACAAAAATCCTCACCACTGGACCAATAAAAAACATCCTTATCAATGGGGAAAAAATTGAAGTTGTCAAGGACTTCATTCTTCTTGGATTAACTATCAACACTCATGGAAGCAACAGTCAAGAAATCAAATGGTGTATTGCATTAGGAAAATCTGCTGCACAAAACCTTCTTAAAGTGTTGAAGAGCAAAGATGTCAGTTTGAGGACTAAAGTTCATCTGACCCAAGCCATGGTATTTCCAATAACCTCATATACATGCAAAACTGGACAATGAATAAGACCATAAAAGGATTGGTGCTTTTGTGTTATGGTGTTTGAGGAGGATTCTGAAAGTGCCATGGACTGCCAAAAGAACCAATAGATCCATTTTTGGAAGAAGTGCAGCCAGAGTGCTCCTTGGAGGCCAAGATGGCCAAACTTCGCCTCTCATACTTCGAACATATTATCAGGAGGGAGCAGTCACAGAAGGATAGCATGTTTGGTAAGGTGGAGGGTCAGAGAAAAATAGGATGACCCCCAACGAGATGGATTGGTCAAGTGTCAGCATCGATGGACTCAAGCATGGCAATAGTAGTGAGGTTGGCCCAGGATTGGGCAGTATTTCGTTCTGCTGTGCATAAGGTCACTATGGGTTGGTACTGACTCGATGGCACCTAACAACAACAACACACTTTATCAAAATGATGTCCATCTCCAAATACTGGTTCCTCCTGATAAAATGTCAGAAGTATGAGAGCAGAAGTTTCACCACCTTAAATTCTAAGGAGCATTCTGAATGTACTTCTTACAGCACAGATTTGTTTGTTCTTCTAACAGCTCATGGTTCTTTCAGTATTCCTCTTCAACTCAATGCATCGATTTTTCTACTGTCTTCCTTATTCATTGTCTAACTTTTATATTTATATGAGGCTACTGAAAATACCATGACTTAAATCAGGTGCACCTTAATTCCTAAACTGATATCTTTGTTCCTGAACACTTTAAAGGGAGTTTTGGCAGAAGATTTAGCTAAAGCAATGTGTCATTTGAGTTCTTGACCACTGATTCCTTGAGTGTTGATGGTGATGGATCCAAGCAAAATTAAACCTTTGACAATTTCAATCATTTTTCTACTTATTATGATATTATTTATTAGTGTAGTGGTAAGGATTTTTATTGTCTTCACAGTGAGATGCAATCCATACTGCACACTGTAGTCTTCATCAGTAGTATTTAAATCCTTTTCAATTCTAATAGCAAGGTTATACCATCTGCATATCACAGGTTGTTAGCAAATCTTCCTCCAATCCTAATGCCGCTTTCTTATTCAGATACTACAACTTCTTGGATTATTTGCTCCAAACACAGACTGAATCAGTATGGTGAAATAATACTTCCCTGACACACATCTTTCCTGATTTGAAATTATTCAGTATCCCATTGTTCTGTTCAAATGACTCCCTGTTGGTCTATGTACAAGTTCCTCATGAGCAGAGTCAAGTGTTCTGGAATACCCATTCTTCAGAATCTTTGCCAAAGCTTTTCACAACCCCTATAATAGAATGCATTTGCATGTAGAAAGCAGAAAAAACATCTTTCTGGTGTTCTCTACCTTTAGCCAAGATCCATCTGACAACAGCAACAATATCCCTAGTACTGCATCCTCTTCTGAATCTGGCTTGAATTTCTGGCAGTTCTCTGTCAATGGACTGTTGTAGCCATTTTTGAATTACGTTCAACACAATTTAATTTGCTTGTGATATTTGTGATATCATTTGATGATTTCCACATTCCTTTGTATCTTCTTTTTTTTTTTTTTTTGATGGGCACAAATATAGATCTCTTCTAATCTGTTGACCTGGTAGCTATCTTACAATGTCTTTTACATACATGAGTGAGTGCCTTCAGTAAATAATAGTGACATGGCCCTATATTAACTACAAGAGGGAAAATGAAGTCCTCCTACATTCTTGAGGAAAGGAATCTAAATTGGTAAATGTCTGTTACTGTTAAGTGTCATCGAGTAGATTTTGACTCACAGCAACCCTGTAAAGGGTATCTGAGGAAGGGCTAGTGGGTTTGAACTGTCACCCTTGTGACTACCAGTTTAGTGTTTTTTTCTATATGCAGCACCAGGGTTCCAGTAAATGTATGGTTAGTTCCACTTTAGACTTAAGGGAAGTTTCTTGTTGGATCATCTCCCTTGTTAGTTGCCCTCAAGTTGGCTTTTGCTCATGATAACCCTACGCATTACAATGGATTGACTCTTGCCTCATTCTGTATTGTCTTTATGATCTTTGATATGTATGAGCCCATTGTTGCAGCTATTGTGTCAGTGAACTTCATTTAGGATTTCCATAGTTTACTCTGAGTCTTTATTTTATAGGAAATGATGTTTTTTTGTAGCCATTAGTCTTTTCTGATGTAAACACTGGCTTATTTTCATGCTAATAGGCTATGCATAAGCTAGGAACAACTCTGAACTTTGACTTAAGGCATAAAGGCCCTTTTGGAGGCAAATAGGAAAGCCATAACTACAGAGGTAAGGGAAATGGCAACTGTGCATTAAACTACTAAAGGGAATTTAGGAAGAAAAAAGTCACTATAAATTATACTTGTATGTAGATTACTTGAAATTCAATCCTTTTCCTAGAATTTGTGTAGTTTAAAGCAATAATCTAAAAACAAACCAAAGAAAAAGATTGGCCTAGCTCACTCTTAACTGTTAATGTTAAATATAATGAACATAGAAATATTTTTTCCTTTATTACAGGACAGCACACTACAAGGAAATAAAATCAATGACAACTGCACCTGCATGTCAAGCCTGTTTTTTTGAAGCAATTAGCCTCCTAGGACTGCTGTAGCAAAATGCCAGATACTAGATGGCTTATAAGTACAAAAATATACTGTCTCACACTTCTGGAGACCAGAAGTCCAAATGAAAAAAAAAAAAAAAAAATTGGCTGGGCCAGGTTTTCTTCAAAATGTCTAAGGAAAGATTCTTTATCTATCCCATCTTCTGGTATCCCCAGGAGTACCACAGTTTGCAGATGGAGAATAACTCTGATTAGATAGAGTTGTCTAATCCTTTCTTTGTCTGTCTCCAGCACTCTTTTAGAGCATTCATATTACAATGTCTTAGGACCCAACCTACTCTGTTGTTGCTAATTGTTGTTGAGTGGGTTACAACTCATAGACACCCTGTATAGAATTTCTGAAGACCTACTGGTTGATTTGAACTGCCGACCTTGTGGTTCAAACTGACCTTGTGGTTGAATGTTTATCCTACAGTGTCACACAAAGACTCCAACCTACTCTAGTATGGCCTTATGTTAATTTATAATGTCTTCATTGTGAAAGACACAATTTATTCTACAACATTTGTTTGTTCGTTTATAGATTGGTTGCCATAGAGTTGATTTTAACTCATATTAACCCAATGGGGCAGAGTAGAACTGTCTAGGCTGTAATCTCTATGGTGGAAGATCGTCATTTCTTTTCTCTTACAAAGCTTCTGGATGGGATTCAAATGCCAGCCTAAGAGTTAGCAAGCAGCTAAACACTTAAATATGCACCAGTAGGATTCCTTATCTACAAATAATTTTCTTAAAAACATCTTTTTCCTTTGCCATGACTTAAGAGATTTCTACAAATGCACTTTAATATAGCAGCTTCTTCATTTCTGGTGTGGTGCAATAGGATCAGTACAGAACTGCAAACCACAAGGGTGGTAACTCAACAGTTGCTTCTCAGAAACTCCACAAATGGTCAGTATCAATCAGAGCCAACTCACAGGTACTTTACAACAACAACACCAACAACCACTACCTCAGTTGTAAATTTGATATAAATATTAACTTGATCAATAACCCTTGAAAAATTATTGACTATTTCCAAAAGAGTAATTAAAATTGTAAAACCACCAAATTATAAACAGAATGGCTGGGGGGGAAAAGCACACATCCTAATTTAGTAGATATTTCTAAGTAGAAACTCTGATTATCAACTGGTATAAAAATAGATGATGCAAGGACACTAAGGAAACAGGCAAGCATGAACATTTTACATTATATGATTATGTTTTACAAACAAGGATTCAAATGTAGAAAGTATGCAGGACAAATTCTGGTATTTTTTACTGTTTTCATCTGCTTCAGAGTTGGAAAATGTATTATTTCCTTTCTGTTTTTAAGTCATATAAAATAAATCAGTAACTTCTAGGTATGTCTTCATCTGGATGACAACCTCCAATAAAAAATGTCTCATTCATGGTAATGAACAAGAGGGCTTCAAAAAGTTTGTGGAATAGACACTTGAGTGGTATAGAAAGGAATACCAGCAAACATGGTTACAGAAAGCTTCTGAGCCCATCTTTAGCCTATTACTGAATGGGGTACCAAAAAGGTGTTCTTGAACTTGCTCAGTGAAATAGGCTTCTTTGCAGTGTATAGGACCTTAGGTGGAATCCTGAGCCCTTTATAAGCTTTGGATATCCCAACTTGAAAGTATAAGCAGTACAGTCTAGAACAGATAGAGAAACAGAAGATACTTCTTGAAAGAAAGACCAGCAAGGGGAAAAAAAAAAAGGGGGGGGGGCAGTCTGATTGGCTACTACAACAAACAAGTTGTTCACTAGGGAGGCATCAAGGTGAGCAATCAAGTCCCTTCAGGACAAACATCCTTCCAAGATTGAAACTCAAAGGGAATGCATAAGCAGGCATGTAAGCTTGCTGGTGATCACATTGGTCTACTGGTGAATGGAAGAGGATGAAAGGCAACAATAAAGATATGGGCTGAGTTCAACAACGTTTCATAGACTCCTGTCGACCTAGATATGAAAGAGAGAAGAGGAAGGGCTGGTTGGTCCAAAGTATGGTGAGATCTGAGGACTCCTGAGCCCATGGACAAGGACACAGCCAATGAAGGCTAGAGTTGAGAGTGAAGGGTCAAGCTGATAGTACATGTAGATAGCACCCATTCAACCTAACTTCGATGACTTGATGATCAGAATTCGACTAGAGGAAGATTAAAAAAAAAAAAAAAATGTTTGTAAGGGAAATAAGTGTAAGTTCCTACAATTTGATGAACTTGACTTATACTTATGGATATAGTAGCCAAAAGTACCAATTGAGAAGGAAGAAGTCTTCACATCAAGTATCAATCCTATCTCCTCTGTATACAGAGTAGATACAGATGAGCAATTTAGACATTGGCTACCTAAAGTGGGGGCTGTAAAGGCATGAAATGACTGGATTATAAGTTTTCAAGAGGGAGTTTAGTTTCAGAGTGTATGAGGTAAGGCAGAATTCCATTGAATAGTTTTCATCATGTCTACACAGGTATGGTGAAAGAAGATGGGGATACGATTCTTATGATTCAGTAGTGAGTAATTATTATCATAACTAATTGTGACTGTCACAACTGTAAAGGTAGATGTTCTGTAACAAAAAGGAAAGAGTAGTTAATTTTACAGCCAAGGAACAGAGAACCCTAGGACCAGCAAGGGAGACGAGTATGAGTGGAATGTGGGACCCTATCCAAGGAAACAGTGACACCAGAGATGGATACAGAGATGATGACAAGGAGAGTTAGAGCAGCCGAGGACTCTAGACTCATGGAAAAAGAAAGGCTGTTTGCTGGATGCCAGGAGGCAGGCTTGCTGAGCGTGCCTTTTGCTTGTTTAAATGATTTTATATTCCTGAGTATTTTTGTTTACATACCCACCCCTCTCCCCCCAAACAAACAAACAAACAACAACAACAAAACAAAACAAAACAAAACAGAGGGAATAAAAGCAAATACTGTTGAATGAGGATGCACAGAGGGAATTGTAATCAATGCAATGATTGAAAACCAATGCTCTCCCATGTAAACTATCGCACAATTCCCAATAAATACTTACAACAACAACAGTTTATGGAAAAATTAAATTAAATGAATGATAATGGAAATTATCCATGTAATCTTTGAAACCCTCTTGTATATGCTTGGGATGACCGATCTCTTTCTCTTTTCTCTTTCTTCTTTTCCTCCCACTGTTCTCTTTCCTCTCTCCTGCCCTTTCTTGATTATTTGTTTATTCCCCTCTTTTTCTCTCTAACTTAATGGCTGAGTTAGTCATAATGATTTTATGTTAATATCTACACTATATAAAACTATTGAGAAACAACACAAATGTATTGCTTCACAACAGAGCACAAATCTACTTTCAAACAACTTTTTAGAGTTTCTATAAGCCTAGAAAAAAAACGTAACCAAAGTTTTTCTTTTGTATTCTAAGGAAAATTCTTTAGCAATCAAACACCTCTTTGAAGTTGAGAAGGAAGAAAGCAGACTAGGAACAGTCAAGTTTTTAAGAAAACAAACTTTTGTTATTGCAAAAATGAAATGAAACCAAAAAATGACTTAACTGCCTCTTAAATGATCATACTTAGAATCCAGAAAAGAAATTTAAAAGGGCTTCACATCTTGGACTTCAAAACTGCATACAGAGACTCAATTGGCACTTGACTCTAGCTGGTCTGAAGAGAAGCTAACAGTTAAACTGGTGTTTGGAGCTCTGTGTGCTGCTGTTGGCTGCTAGCTGTGTATTGGCACTTGTACTCTTCCTTTATCCCAACTCCACTGGATTGGGGATATAATGTCAGTATTTAACCTTCAGATTGTTAATTTAGATGTGAAAGATTTAGCTATTCAACATTTTTCATATTTCTGTCACTGCTTATCCTCTGGTGCTCTCGGGAAAGCATAGCAAAGTCAGTAGTTCAAACCTACGAACTGCTCCTCGGAAACCCTATATAGGGTCACTATGAGTCATAACTGACTCAATGGCACTTAACAACAAAACAACATGTCCTTCCCCACAGAGTGTTTCTCATCACAAAACATCTATGGTCAGCAGATATCAACTTCTAACTTGCACTCATTTACAGGCATAAGATCCAGCTGTTTGCTTTAAAAAGTATTTCTGTTAATGAAAATTATAAGCATAAAACAAGTCAATTTATTGCAATGAAATATTATTCTGAATTACAACATACACAAGAAAGAGAGAAAAGGTTTTATAAGTTGATTCAAACAAAAATATTTTTATACATACAATAAGTTTTAAATCATAGCTTATAAGTGGTTTACAGTAACCTCGTTATCTGGTGTATTATCGTATATTGTTTCAGGTAAAAAAAATCTTGAGACACTCTTAATTTCTGTAGACTTTTACAGGTTGTCATACCATCTCATATTGAATTTCAGCACAACAGAAATAGCAAATAAGGTTTTATTTTAAGATTTTTGTTGTTCTTGTTAGGTACAGTTGCATTAATTCCAACTCATGTGGTGGTTACATGCTGTGGAGTCAGTTCTGACTCATAGCAACCCTGTACAGAGTTTCTGAGGCTGTAAATATTTACGGGAGCAGAAAGCTTCATCTTTCTCCCATGGAATAGCTGGGAGTTTCAAACTGCTGAATTTAAGGTTCGCAGCCCAATTGGTAACCACTACTCTACCTGAGCTCCTTGATTCCAACTTACAGCAAGCCTATACTAAGGAGAGTGAAACACTGCACAGTTGGAGCCATCTTCACAACAGTTGCCAGGTTACAGCTTATTGCAACCACTGTTTCCAACTCACTGAGGAGCTTCCTTGCATTTTTGACCTGCTTCACTGAGCATGGTATTCTTCTCCAAGGATTGGATCATCTTAATCACATGATCAACATATGTGAAACAAACTATCACGATTCTTACTTCTAATAAGCATCCAGGCTGTACGTCTTCAGATGAGATTTATTTGTTCTTCTGGCACTTCATGGTGTATTCACTCTTCTTCACCATCATATTTCAAAGGCATCGCTTCTTCAGTCTTCCTTGTTCATTGTCCAGCTTTAACACACATATGAGGCAACTGAAAATATCATGGCTTGGGTCAGGTGCACCTGAGTACTCAAAATGACATCTTTGGTCTTGAATACTATACACTGTGTTTTGCAAGTAGATTTGACCATTAAATTACATCATTTGATTTCTTGACTATTGCTTCCATGGGTGTTGTTTGTGGATCCAAGAAAAATGAAATCCTTCACAAATTTGACCTTTTCTCTGTTTATTATGATGTTGTTTTCTTGTTCGATTGTGAGGGTACTTATTTTCTTTACATTGACAAATACTCTATATTGAAGACTGTATTCTTTGATCTTCATCAGAAAGTGCATCAAAACTTTATTGTCAGCAAGCAAGGTGGTTTCATCTTCATGTCACAGGTTGTTAAAGAGTCTTCCTCCAATCCAAATGTCACATTCTTCTTCAGATAATTCAGCTTCTCAGACTATTTGTTCAACATGAAGAATGAATACATATGGAGAAAACACCCAACCCAGGTACAGGTCCATACCTTTTTAAAACTATGTAATGTCTCATTCTTCTTGGATCAACTATCAATACTCATGGAAGCATCAGTCAAGAGATCAAATGATGTAATGCATTATGCAAATCTGCTGCACAGGAACTTTTTGAAGTGTTGAAGAGCAAAGATGTCAGCTTGAGGACTATGGTGCGCCTGACCCAAGCCATGGTATTTTCAATAGCCTCATATGTATGAGAAAGCTGGACAGTGAATAAGGAAGACCGTAGAAGAATCAATGCCTTTGAGTTATGGTGTTGGAGGAGAATATTGAAAGTGCCATGGGTTGCCAAAAGAACCAATAGATCCATTTTGTAAGAAGCGCAATCAGAGTGCTCCTTAGAGGCCAAGATGGCCAAACTTCATCTCTCATATTTTGGACATATTGTCAGGAGGGAGCAATCTCTGGAGAAGGAGATCATGTTTAGTAAGATAGAGGGTCATAGAAAAAGAGGAAGACCCCAACAAGATGAATTGACTAAGTAGCAGCATCAATGGACTCAAGTGTGGCAACAATAGTGAGGTTGGCCCAGGATCGGGCAATATTTCGTTCTGCTGTGCATAAGGTTGCTATGGGTCGGTACCAACTCTATGGCACCTAACAACAACAACAATGTCTCTTGGCCTGTTTAAGAAACTGCCACTTAGTCATGAAGATGAAACCAACTTGCTTGCTGACGATGAATTTTGATGTAGGGTCTACATTTGTTGTTGTTGTTGTTAAGTGCCGTCGAGTCGGTTCCGACCCATAGCGACCCTGAACAGGGTTTCCGAGGGTGTAAATCTTTATGGGAGTAGAAAGTCTCATCTTTCTCCCGAGGGTCTACATTTAATTGCTCGAGCTCTGGTAGCGTAGTGGTTACGAATCGGGCTGTGAACCGTAAGGTCAGCAGTTCGAAACTACCAGCGGTTCCGCGGGAGAAAGATGAGGCGTTCTGCTCCCGTAAAGATTAACAGCCTCGGAAACCCTGTGCAGGGTCGCTGAGTCGGAACCGACTCCATGGCACATAACAACAACAACAACAACATGTAGGGTCTACATAAGACCAATTAAATGTTTGGAATTCCCAGTCTTCACAATGCTTCACAAATAATTTATTATGACCCACACAGTTAAATGCTTTTGGAAAGTCAACAGAATACTAGTAAACCTCTTTCTGGCATTCTCAGCTTTTAGCCAAGATCCATCTGACATTAGTGATGATATCCCTCATTGCATGTCCTCTTCTGAATTCAACATAAATGACTTGCAGGTACCTGTTTATATACTTCTGCAACCATTCTTTCATTATCTTCATCAAAGTTTACTTGTATGTGATACTATTATATTGTTTGATAATTTACACATTCTATTAGATCACCTTTGTTTGGAATGGGCACAAGTATGGAGTTCTTTCATTTGGGTAGTTAGGTAGTTGTCTCCCAAATGTATTGGCATAATCTAGTGAGCACCTCCAATATTGGTCCATTTGTTGAAGTGTTTCAATTGGCATTCATTCAATTCCTGGCATTCATTCAATTCCTTGTTGCATGCCATTGCAGCTTGAATTAGGTCGACATTAAAACAAACAAATAGTAATGACATCAAATGAGTAATCTAAGTCAATTCCAATGCTTTTTATGTCAATATTATAAATGATTATGAAATAATAGGTATAAAAGTTGTATGGAATCCTTGAAATACCTAAGTGGATTCTTAAGGTCTTGTGAAAATGGTATGACAGTGGAATTTGACCTCCTCTAACTTCATGAAGTGGGAGAAGAATTAGGATTAAAATAGCCCACTGCTGATTCCTACAAGAAACAGATGAGACATTAATTCATCCTCTAAACTTTTTTTTTTTAAATCAATTCTGACACCATGCCTCCCACAGCACTATTTACTTCTCTGCTGAGTTCAATAATTCATTGTAATGTCCTCACAGAACTCACAGACAATACTCAAATGATGATTGTATTTATCAGGGAAGCAACACATGACAATCTAGTTTCAGGAATGCTCAGGATACAGTTTTTTGACTAAAACAGCCTCTTTTCTACTGTCACTGTAAGCTGACCTCTCTCTTTTGACCCCTCCCCCTGATGTCTGCCCTGCTTGAGAAAGCTTTACAAAAATCTTTTAACTCTGCTGATAAATGATAACCAGAGACATCCTACACTAGCAAACCTCAACCCAAAAGCACTCATCTCTTGCCGTCTCTGGTGTTAGTTCCAAAAGACATTCTCCACTCCTGTTCCCCTTCCTTTTATTTCATTTTTATCTCTTTTAAGATAAAAGGTATGACTCAGTCAAGGGCATGACTTCAGTAAGACAGTAAAGCATGATAATTTGAGTAACTCTGTGTGTTGGAAAATGCAGCTCCACCATGTGCCCAGAGGCATCTTCTTCTACTAGCAAACTTCTTGATCAAAGACACTCAGCTTTCTTACTCTGTGAGTCTGAAAGTACAGTCTCTGCAAGTCTCCTGGTTTTGCTGCTACTGTTTCTCTGCTATTGCTTTTCATCATCCATTGCCATTCTGGTGTCAGTTGCAAATGACATGCTCCACTTCTGTTTCATCTTCTCAGAAGTAGTCAGCCCTCTTCTCCTCCATCTTCTGTCATTTTATCTCTTTTAAGATAAAAGGTATGATTCAAGCAAGAGCATGAATTCAGTAAGGAATGTCTTTTGGAATTAATGCCAGAAATGGAAAGAGATGAGTGCCTTTAGGTTGCGGTAAAGGAACTCTGGTAGCATAGTGGTTACAAATCTGGCTGTGAACCTTAAGGTCAGCAGTTCAAAACTACCAGCTATTCCATGGGAGAAAGATGAGGCTTTCTGCTCCTGTAAAGATTTACTGCCTTGGAAACCCTGTACAGGGTCGCTATGAGTGGGAAACGACTCCAAGGCACATAACAACAACATACTTAGTGTAGGATGTCTCTGGTTGGCATTTACCATCAGAACTAAAAGAGCTTTGTAAAGCTTTCCCAAGCAGGACAGGCATCAGAGAGAGGGGCCAAAAGGCAGAGAGAGGTCTGCTTACAGAGACAGTAGAGAAAAGGCTGTTTTAGTCAAAGAACTGTATCCTGAGCATTCCTGAAACTAGATTGTCACGTGTTACTTCCCTGATAAATGCAATCATATTTGAGTATTGTCTGTGACTTCTGTGTGGCCATTACAATGTATGGTATTGCTTTCATGGTTTTAGCAGTAAAGCATGACGACTTGACTCACACCCTCTGGTAAAGTGGTGACTTGAGATATATCCCACTGTAAGCTGGCCTCATTAAAATAATGGACAACTCACTCCAAAATGGAAATATTATCACAGGTATGTTATTGTGTATAAGTACCATTGAGTCGGTTCTGACCCATAGCAACCCTGTATAGGGTTTCTGAAGATCAGCTGGTGAGCTTTGATATTTGACCTTATAGTTCACAGCGAGTTTTCTATCCAGTGCATTAACCCACAGCACCACACCAGATGCTAGGATTATACCATATGACAAAATGGAATGCTATTAATAGAAAGGCCATAGTTAGCAATTCACTACACCGCAGCACTAGATTATTTCTTCATTCAACAAGTATGCATTAAGTGCCTTTCACTTAATGGTTGTTGTTATGGTTGTGAAGTGCTGTTGAGTTGATTCTGACCCATAGCGACCCTGTATTGGGTTTCCGAGGAGCAGCTGGTAATGTTGAACTGCCAACCTTGCAGTTCAAATGGATTTGCAGTCTGGCGCATTAACCCATAGCACAACACCAGGACTCCACTTAATGGTGGTGGTGGTGGTTATGAGCCATGGAGTCGGTTCCAACTCATAAAGACCCTGTACAGGGTTTCTGAGGCTATAAATCTTCACAGGAGCAGAGATCCTCAACTTTCTCCCTCAGAACAGCTGGTAGTTTCGAACTGCTGACCTTGTGGTTCACAGCCCGATTTGTAAAACCCAATAAAGGGCAATTTTTCACTGAGACAGGAGGAGTCACCAACAGTCAGAATTTAATTTCTGGTTAAGCTTTCCCAGGTAATTCGAGTTAGTCCCCGGGTTTAGCAACCATTTATCTGTAAGGGAAAATAGATTCACGAAGAAAGAACTGGATTAAAACTAGAGGAACCAAAACAGAGGTAGCAATTTAATTTTCAGTTGTAAATTATGCTAACATTTATTTTCTAAACTTTCTTATTTTTGATTCACATATACATAGTTCCCACAGTATACTGTAGTTAATGTGTACACAATTTATACTTTTCCATAAATATCTTCACTGATGCTATGGTCAGTAGTCTTTTCCCCATTTAATTTATATACTCATTCTTAATAAAATCACACATGCTTATTTTACAAATCCTTTTGTCCAATGATATGGGAGTCTGGTTTATTTTCAAGAGAATATTTGAAAGCATTTCCAGCAAATTGTCAGTCTCAGGAAAACACAGCAATCAACTACCACACACACACAAAAAAAAAAAAAAAAAAAAAAAAAAAAAAGAGAGAGAGAGAGAGAGACAGAAAACTACAGCGATATAGACATGTTTCAGTACATCATTTAAAAGTCAGCAATTTGAAAAGATTTATTACAAAGAATTCTTGTCTATATTGAATGAGTATGGCACACAGCAAAACAGTGATAGACTATGATCAAAACCCTTTTTGTTAAGGTAATAAATTCCAAGACTGCTCACTGTAGTCGAGAATGCTGACTGAATAAGTTGCTGGTAGGTGCAGTTGAGTCAGTTCCAATTCATAGCAACCCTATATAAGGTTTCCAAGGAGTGGGTGATGGGTTTGAACTGGAAACCTTGAGCTTAGCAGTGCAATGCTTATCCTACATTGCCAAGTTGAATTTATTAACACACAGTGGTCTGGTTAAGAGTTCTTAGCAACACTGCAGGATTGTATGCATGTGTATTTTATTCCAGAGCACACAAGATCAAAACCTTGTTTGTTAAAAGCCAAATGCAAATACTCTTTATAGGGAGAGGACATATATTCATGTTATTCTATTCATAGGTGACTTATAATTTAACTTTACTTTTCTGAAAAATAAATGATTTTTACCTCTGTGATTGTTTAATTTCTCCCTATTTCATTTCCTTCTCAAGGGCTTATTCTCCTATTCCTCTTCATTCAACTTCTAGTTTATTCAGCCTCTAGTAGCACTTTGCATTTGCTTTGAACTACTAACTGCAAGGTCATAGGTTCAAACCCACCAGCCACTCCACAGGAGAACAATGAGGCTGTTGGCTCCCATAATGATTTATATTCTCAGAAACTCTATACATAGGGTTGTTATGAGTCAGAATTGACTTAATTACAGTGTGTTTGGATTGAGATTTGAACATCTATGCACTGATGTCTGCAAAGTTAAATATGAGTACAAGTAAGTAGTCGATCAAGAGAAATAGGAAAGGTAACTTAGTCTTCTAACAGCTCCAAGGTCTGGGCAGTCACTAGTGACTTAAGGTTTGCATAGTCATGTCTTTCTATGAACCTGACACAGATTCAAATATGTTGTCCTTCTGCACCTGTGTTAAAAGAAGTGTAGCCAGAGTGTTTCTAAGAATTGAATTGAGGATGGAGATATTTTGTCTCTTATACTTTTGACATATTATCAGAAAGGACCAGTCCCTGGAGAAGGACATTGTGTTTGGGGAACTAGAGGGTCAATGAAATAAAGGAAGACCCACTATATTGTAGATGCTTCAAGATGATTTGTTATTTTTGTTGTTGTCAGGTGCCATCGAGTCGGAACCGACTCATAGTGACCCCATACACAGCAGAATAAAACAATATTTGATCCTGGACCAACCTCACTACTGCTGCCACACTTGACGCAATCAATGACGCCACCTGGCTGATCCATCTCGTTGGGGGTCTTCCTCTTTTTCTCTGACCCTTCATCTTACCCAGCATGACATCCTTCTCCAGTGACTGTTCCCTCCTGACAATATGTCCAAAGTATGAGAGATGGAGCTTAGCCATCCTGGTCTCCAAGGAGCACTCTGGGTGTACTTCTTCCAAAACAGATCTATTGGTTCTTTTGGCAGTCCATGGCACTTTTAGTATTCTCCTCCAACACCACAACTCAAAGGCATCAATTCTTCTACCATCTTCCTTATTCACTGTCCAGCTTTCGCATCCATATGAGGCTATTAAAAATACCACGGCTTGGGTCAGGTACACCTTAGTCCTCAAGCTTACATCTCTGCTCTTCAACACTTTAAAAAGTTCCTGTGCAGCAGATTTGCCCAATGCAATATGTCGTCTGATCTCTTGAATACTGCTTCCATGAAGGCTGATAGTTGATAGTTGATCCAAGAAGAATGAAGTCCTTGACAACTTCAATCTTTTCTCCATTGATAAGAATGTTGTTTATTGGTCCAGTGGTGAGGATTTTTGTTTTCTTGACATTAAGATGCAATCCATACAGAAGGCTGTGCTCTTTGCTCTTCACCAGTAAATGTTTCAAGTCCTCTTCACTTTCAGCAAGCAAGGTTGTATCATCTTCATATCGCAGGTTGTCCATATCAGCAGTGAAAACAAGGTCAGTGGCAGACTGTAGAACAGACCATCAATTACTGATATGCAAATTCATACTGAAGCTGAAAAAAATGAAAACAAGTCTATAAAAGCCAATATATGACCTTGAATTTATCCCACCTGAATTTAGAGACCATCTGAAGAACAGATTTGATGCATTAAACAGTAAAGATTGAAGAAAAGAAGAGTTGTGGGATGACATGAAGAACATCATACATGAAGAGAGCAAAAGTCATTAAGAAGACAAGAAAGAGGAAAAGTTCAAAATGGTTGTCAGAGGAGACTCTGAAACTTGCTCTCCATCATAGAGAAGCTAAAGCAAATTGAAGAATTGAAGCGGTCCAAGAGCTGAACAGAAAATTTCAAAGATCAGCTTGAGAAGATAAAACCAGGAACTATAATCAAATATGCAAAGATTTGGAACTAGAAAACCAAAAGGGAAGAATACGGTCAGCATTTCTCAAGCTAGGGGAACTGAAGAAAAAATTCAAGCCTTGACTTTTGTTACTGAAAGATTCTCTGGGCAAAAAAGATAAATTGATCCAGAGACTAAAGCAGTGGGTTGAGACATAGGAACAATTGTAAAAATGTCATCGGCCAGGTAGTGTTCTTATAAGGTTGTATATAAAGGCACTCTGACTCAGAGCCAACTTGAGGACATCTAACTACAATAAGAAGTGGACTTCAGACCCTGCTCAGCTCATCTCCATTCATCCTATGTTGTTGTTGTTAAGTGCTGTTGAGTCAGTTCCAACCCACAGCGACCCTGTTTTAGGGTTTCCGAGGAGCAGCTGCTGAGCTTGAACTGCCGACTTTGCAGTTCAAACGGATTGGCAGTCTGGCGCATTAACCTACAGTGCTACACCAGGACTCCATTCATCCTATAGCAAACTGTACATTTCCCCTTGCTCACCTCCAACTAGTGATGATGACATCAATTTCTGTTGAAAGAGTTGATTCATTTTGATGGACAGCCTCTTAGAAGTCAGGAAAGAAAGCAAAGTCATGAGATTCAGTTCAGTGTGGAGGGTCTGGAGGAAGCACAACTACTGCAATGTCAAAGTTGTGGGAAAAGGTATAGTTTTCATATCAAACTCAATTATAAACACATACACATTCATGTTGTTCTTGTTGTTAAATGCCATCAAGTCATTTCGGACTCATAACAACCCAGTATAGGTTTTCCAAGGAGTGGCAGTGAGCTTGAACCGCTGACCTTATGGTTCAAATCAGGCTTGCAGTCCAGCGCATTAATGCACATCACCACACATAGAAGATTAAAGATAATATCTAAATAAAATCTCATCATAGTTCTCAAACTTATATCAAATGAGTTCCATTTAAAAGAACATGATGTAAAATGTCAGTAATACAAAATTATAGGTAATTCAACTGTTTTGTTTCTCATCCTTATTGGTAGTATTTATTATCAAAATATCTCAGTATTTATCACTGATCACCATTCATGTTTTACTCAGTTATAAGTATAAGCTGTACGCTGTGTTTAGGCAGGGCAATACAAACTGCCAGTGCTCAATATTCTCTGTCTCATTGTGTCTTTGTAAGGTAAGCACAGGACTGCAAGGTCGTACATAAGTTTGGTGGTTCAAAGCTATCAGCCACTTCTCAGAAACCCTATACTAGGTTGCTATGAGTCAGAACCAACTCAATGGCACTTAACAACAACACGATAGTTGTTACTGGTAGGTTCAGTTAAGTATGATGCTTTATGAACCCTAGCATAGTAAAACTTAGCAGATTTTCTTATACATTAAGACTGTTGGTACTTAGCAACAACAGCAATGGCAAATGATAAGATGTACCAGGATATAAATATATATATTTTAATCTTGTTGCAGTGAAAGATTATAAAATAATATGAAACTTAATAAAAAGTGAATCTTTTTGTCCTTACATGAAATATTTTTCTTTCTTGAATCACCTTATTAATCATTCTTACTGGTTGCAATAGTGTAGCGTTTTGTTCTTTAATGAAATAAATATAATTTAATATTATAGGCAAAAAAAAAAAAAACCTATCACTTTAATATAAACAGTTGTAATCACATGATTTATTCAAGTATTAAAAGATATACTAAAACTGCAATTCTTTCTATAAGTGTAAAATAAATGATAGTTAAGAAATAAACATGTAGATTTTGTTTTTTCCTCTCAGTGAACAGATTAGAGGTGAGGTCGGGCTATAAAGTACAATAGGATATTAAGTACTTTTGAAAGCTAATGAGTGGGTACCAACTGGGAAAAAAGAATCAGAATTTGAGGGCAGGACATGTAAAAAATATACTGAACTTGGAAACAATTTTAGATGCTGTGAACTTATCTTCGACATAAACACCTAAGTGAAACTCATTGTGCAACACATGAGGAAATAAATTTCACCAAAATAATTATACACAAGATGATAAATTATCAGCTTCTGGGAGGAAAATCTTTTACATATACAGTGTCTTAATTTTATACATATGTAGGTAAAAGAAATTAAAATTTATATACACATTTGCATTGTCCTATATTGTGTATAAGATTTGTATGACACAACCTTATTATAATTGGAAATGAGCATTCTAATTTTGTTGTTGTTCTTGTTAAGTGCCCTGGAGTTGGTTGTGACTCATTGTGATTCTTTATAGAGTTTCCAAGGCTGTAAATCTTTGCAGGAACAGAAAGCTTTACTTTTCTCCCAAGGAGCAGCTGGTGGGTTTGAATTGCTGACCTTTTGGTCAACAGTCCAGTGTTTATCCTGAAAAGCTACTAGCACTCCTCTTTAGACACTAACTTTTAAACAGAGAAAATACCAATTTTTTAATTAAACCAAGTCCACAAGATCCAATATATGACCTTGAATATATCTCACCAGCTTCTGAGAGGAAAATCTGAATTTAAAGACCATCTCAGGAATAGATTTGACACACTGAATAGTGATGACTGAACACCAGAGGATTTGTGGGATGACATCAAAAGCATCATATATCAAGAAAGCAAATAGCAATTAAAAAGATAGGAAAGAAAGAAAAGACCAACGTGGTTGTCAGAAGAGCCTTGAACCTTGCTCCTCAGTACAGAGTACCTAAAGTCAATGGAAGAAATGATGAAGTAAAATTCAAAGACAGCTTAAAAAGACAAAGTAAAGTATTATAATGAAATGTACAAAGACCTGGAATTAGAAAACCAAAAAGGAAGAAAGCACTCAGAATTTCTCAAACTATAAGAATAGAGGAAATAATTCAAGCCTCGACTTGAAATATTGGCAGATTCTATGGGCAAAATACTGAATGCTGCTGGAAGTAACAAAAGAATTTGGAAAGGCCTTTCTTTTTTTACAAAAATGGTGCCAAAAGGGAAGAAGGAAGCCCCTGCCCCTCCCAAAGCTGAAGCCAAAGCAAAGACATTGAAGGCCAAGAAGGCAGTGCTGAGAGGCCTCCACAGCCACAAAAACAGATCTGCACTTCACCCACCTTACAGTGGCCCAAGAATCTGAGGCTCTGAAGGCAGACCAAATATCCTCAGAAGAGCACCTCCAGGAGAAACAAACTTGACCACTATATGCCATCATCAAGTTCCCTCTGACTACTGAGTCAACCATGAAGATGATTGAAGATAGTAACATACTTGTATTCATTGTTAGTGTCAAGGCCAACAAGCACCAGCTCAAACAGGCTATGAAGAAGCTCTATGACATTGATGTAGCCAAGGTGAACATCTTAATCAGGCCTGAAGGAGAAAAGAAGACATATGTTCGACTGGCCCCTGACTAGGATGCTTTGGATGTTGCCAACAAAATTGGGATCATAGAAGGATATTATGTTTGGTAAGGTGGACGGTTAGAGAAAAATAGGAAGACCCCCAACAAGATGGATTTGCCAAGTGGTAGGGTCAGAGAAAAAGAGGAAGACCTCCA